>NC_051284.1:4542500-4842500 GCF_015220745.1 Sebastes umbrosus
ACCTGGAGAGATATTGTAAGTGTATGTGTTAGTTTCAGGCCATGCATGCGCAACGAAGCTTCCATACCAAGTAAAATGTAGTTGGAGAGGCAGGGTTTTATTCATGTGGTAGCGTAGACAAGCACAGTTTGTATGATGTGTCCAAAAAATATTTCACCTGTCTATTTATTCTGTCTCTTTCAGGGGTGATATTATCCATAACCTTTCTTAACATCTTGGCTTTGTCACCTGCCCAGTACATGACTTTGGAGATGGAGTCAGGGAAGAAACCGTTCTCTCCGAAGAGAGCATCGATTGTTGGTTCAAATCCTGTTCCTTCAACACCAACCTTGAAGGGGGAGATTTTGAATGTTTAAAAATCTTTACAAACCCAATTTGTGTGTTTTCACCACATAATAACAAATATGCTATTGAAAACATACCTCAAAGATGTCATAGCTGTAGTCAAAAACCTTTAGCGTGGTCTCCAGCATAACCTCCTTAGGTAAGGTGTCCATGGCATCAAAGATGATGTTGCTCTGCACTGAGCCCAAGGGAGATTCTATTCTGTAATTGCTTGACTTGCCATCAAATACCTCGTTTGTGGGTGATAGCTGGTCTGTCAAGGCCAACTCAATGTACTCCCTGAGTCTTTAGTAAGGAAAATAAAGAACAGTTCAGTAAGACAACACAGTGCCAAAACAACAATAATTCCGTTTTCTCTCTCAAATCAAGAGGCTGTCGGCAAAATGATTCTGTCCCTTTAATGATTCAAAACACCATTGTCACCATTATCCCACTGAACATCCTTATGTTGACTTTGATTTATTAAAAGGAAAATATACAAAAGGGGTTATCTTTAAATCTGCATCCATTGATTGAACACATTACGGTAACATTTAAAGCTGCAGTAGGCAGTATATTTTTGGCAACATGGGCAAAAATTCCATAATAACCTTTCAGCATATTGTAATTCAAGTGTTCTGAGAGAAAACTATACTCCTGCACCTCCTCATGGCTCTGTTTTCAGGCTTTAAATCTAGCCCGTGATGGGAGACTTTGACCAATCACAGGTCATTTCATTGAGAGAGCGTTCCTATTGGCTGTGCAATCAGCTAAACCGTGCACTACAAGATGATTCTGAAAACATTTGAGGCGAGAAATAGGCATTAATGTAACATAATATTGATCCATATTTGATCAGCGCTGTTTAGTTTGACCGTTTGGTCGGAGTTTGCGAGGGATTGACAGCCAGCCCTCATAGACAGCAGATGGATAGCAGACCTCAGATCAGCTCTTACTGCTTGTTTTCCTCCGGTCTGTGAAATCTTGCAGATGCCGTTAGGAGCGACGGAGGACACAGAGGAACATGATTTTTTTCAGGTTACCTGTTTCATGTATTACTGTAACGATATAGCGACCGTTTATAAAAATAACCTTTTTAATCATATTTGCTCCAATCTCGCCTACTTCAGCTTTAATCAAGTTATAGAATTACTTTGGCTAACGGGTTAGCAATAAATTGCCCATGTCCAGCAGAAACATGGCAACATTCACTTGTTTTTGTGACCACCTAATAAATGTAAGATTAGTATTCACTCTTCCTTTAGTTCTGTTTTGATCTCCACCAACTCTGGAGAATAATACCTGGATCTTTAGCTGCTAGTTGTTTGAATTTCTTCACTAAGTAGCTGCTAATCGCTAGCTCTGTTGGTCTGTGGTTTTGTGCTTTGGTATTATATTAATATAATAAGAATTCTGACATGTGTTATTTTATCACAACAGTAGACAATTGCATGTGCCAAGAAGCTTTAAATATTATTGCACAGTTAATTAACTAGTTAATATTGCTGGCCAACTACTCACTGATCCATTTGTGGCTCGCCAGAATTGCGGATGTTTTTCAGGTGGGAGACCACAAAGCTCTTGAGGTGCTCGTCCCTCACATTCTCCAAATTGTTCAGGATGTCTCTAACCAGGGCTTGGTCTGGGTTCTTCATCACCATCAGGTAGGCTGCTACACGTTTTTCAACAGGGCTCTGAGCATCCTGGTACACCTCCAGGAAAATGTCTCTGACCTGTGGTTGACCAAATGTTAAATTACAACGTCCATACTGCACATATGTGGATTTGTTAAAAAAGGTCAGTTAAATACCATAACATATGCTGAGGTCATCATCACCCTTCATTGACTATGTTAAATGTGTTAGTATGAAGCAGTCGTACCTCATCGTTAATATCCATCAACCTAAAGGCCTGTATAGCTGCCTTCTGGTTTGACAATGGAATGTCGGTTTTCTTGGCACACCGCAGAATGGAGGAAATCAGGCTGGGGCTGACAGCTTGCATGGCTTGACCCATGACACCAACAACCTGGAGATCAGGAAAAAAAAGGATTCATTTGGGGACTGCACCCATGAGTCCGATTCCCTGACAATAGCTGACCCAATCCAGAAATACAGTCAGTTAGATGCTTGAATGATTAGTACCTTCAGTACAAGGAAGGACATCTCTTTGGGGTCAGCGGGAGAGTCAGAGCCATCATCAAGGATTTCTCCTGAGCAGTCATTTAAGAGTGTTTCCATGAACATTGACACATCTGTGACCACTGGAGTAACCTCTGCGTTATGGAACCTGTGGGCCAGAGACGGAGAACATAGAATCAGATGCTCTGGTTTGGATGAAGACTAAAACGTTACATTTGAGAGTATTTCCCTCTAGTGTTCACCTGTAGCAGTGTGTAGCCTGTGTAGCAGCACAAAGGGCTTTGCTTTATTACAATTTTGCAGGTCTTTTACATTTGAAATATATAAAAATAAATATATAGTAATATTTATAAAAAAACATAACTACCACACATAACATGGGAGGAGTTTGCGGAGACCATGGAGAAGGACTTTTTTTGGCCTCAAGGACGTTCTGGAAAACCATTAGATGACTCAGAGAAGGAAAGTAGGGCTTGACTCAGGCTATGTTCAGCAGGAGAGGAGAACTGTGGACCTGGATTTGGGATATTGTCAAGCGGTGGAAAGAGCACTTTGAGTAACTCCTGAAACCGACCAACACGTCCTCAATAGAGGAGGCAGAGTTTGAAGACTTATCTATATCCCTGGCTAAGGTCGCTGAGGTAGTCAAAAAGCTCCTCGCGGCAAGGCGCCGGGTGTGGATTAGATTCGCCCTGAGATGCTGAAGGCTCTGGACATTCGTCGTGTGGAGGTCGGGGACAGTGCCTGTGGAATGGCAACGATGGTCCCTTGTCACCGATCCTGTTTGTGATTTTCATGGACAGGATCTGAAAAGGTGAATTACGCCCTCCGAGTTGGGAGTGAGTCTTTGCCCCAAGCGAGGGAGTTTAAGTATCTCGGGGTCTTGTTCACGAGTGAGGGAAAAAAGGAGCGGGAGATGGACAGGCGGTTCGGTGCGGCGTCCGCAGTTATGCGGGCGCTGTACCGGACCGTTGTGGTGAAGAGGGAGCTGAGCTGGAAGGCAAAGCTCTCGATTTACCGGTCCATCTACGTTCCAACCCTCACCTATGGTCATGAGCTTTGGGTATTTACCGAAAGAATGAGATCGCGGATACAAGCTGCCAAAATGAGCTTCCTTCGTAGGGTGGCTGGCCCCAGCCTTAGAGATAGGGTGAGAAGCTCAGACATCCAGAGGGAGCTCGGAGTAGAGCCGCTGCTCCTCCACGTCGAAAGGGCCAGCTGAGGTGGTTCAACATCTGATCAGGATGCCTCCTGGACGCCTCCCTTTGGAGGTTTTCCGGGTATGTCCAACTAGTAAGAGGCCCCGGGGTAGACCCAGAACACGCTGGAGCGACTATATATCTCGTCTGGTCTGGGAACGCCTTGGGAAGAGGAAGAGCTGGAATATGTTGCTTGGGAGAGGGACGTCTGGAATTCCCTGCTAAGCCTGCTGCCCCCACGACCCGGCCCCAAATAAACGGAAGAAAATGGATGGGTGTATGGATACATAACTGACTATGTCATAACTATCAGTTTTTTAAGGCTAAATATAATATTTTACTTACTTCTTGACTGTGTTGGCTAGAGCATACATGATTGCCCTGCTCTGTCTATACTGAGCCATGCTGAGCATATCTCGGACACGTGCGGCATCAGGGTTAGCCTGTAGACTCAGCCCATAGACTACAGCGTCCACCTCTGATGGCAACCCATCAATGGTCCTGATAGCCTGGAGGATGGCGCTGGTGCACTCCGTGGTTCCACACTGGAACAGGGCCTGCCAGGTGAGCCAGCGTGACATATCCAACATCTCAGTGACCGTCTGGCTCAGGGTCTCGTTCCTCAGAACGCGCAGGCTGGACACCAGCTTATGGAAAAGGCTGGTCCTCTTCTGACCCTGGTCTGTGCCTGCTAAAGCTACGAGTTCCTGTAGGGTGCTCAGAACAGCGTCCTTCGTCTGGACTGGAGCTTTATCCTCAGGGTTTTCAAAGTGGAGTGGCTTGCTCTGGCTGGGGTTCACATCTGTGTACACACATATTTCGTATTCATTTTGCATTTCCCAATAAGAGATGTGAATTAAAACTATGCATGTTAGGCACAGCAGACATGCTTGAAATGATCACTTACCAAATATTCTGTTGTTGATCCTTCTGGAGCTTTGAAAGATGAAATCCTGGGTAACCAAAGATGATAATCCATTGTCCCTGCAAAACAGATTAGAAGGTGATGCAAAATGCACAACAGTATATGATATACACACAAATCTGCACTCAGATGATGACTTACTCATGGGTAAATGGCAGGTAGATGTGTTTTTCCATGCAGATGGCTGCCATGATGTGCTTTCCCTTGTTATCAAACTGGTAGTTGCAGTTTTGAGTGCTTGTAATCAGTTTAGAGATGGGGCGATGCTGGAAACAAAAATCCACAATGTTTGTGTATTAATGTTAATGTTTCAAGTCACAATCAAATTTTATTTAAATTTTTGAAAACATGTGCACCAAAATGTCACATATTTTAGACCGACACTGGAAAGTAACCACTTTATGTACAATGATCAGCAGTTCACTGGGATGGAACCAGTTATTTTTCACCCACAAAATGACCATTTGTATACCAATTGCTCACCATTCTTGAAGAAAACTTTTTTTCTCGCATGCCTCCACATACTTTGCAAGGCAGCTGGCTTCTCGCGATAACACAAAATGCAGGAATCAAACAGAAACAAACCAAGACAAACTAATAATGAAAGTTAGCTCGCTTTCCACAACTGGACCTAAAAATATTGGATCACAACGCCTTTTGAAACTCCAAACTTTTTGAGTTTCCACAAAAAGTTTGATCTCTGATAAACCAACTTAAAGCACTGCTTTCCATTTTAAGGTTGGCAGAGATCCAGAGAGCCAAGGAATTTAAACTCGTTGATATTTCATGATCATCTATTGGAGTCTACTGACCTTTGACCTTCAGGTACGTAGAAGAAAGCAAAGAGAATGCTCCTTTCAGAACAGTTCTACAAAGACAACATGAGACTTGATTGGCTTAATAAAGTCATACTGTCTTCGTAGAACTCCTGTTTGGAAAAGGGCAGGATGAACTATCTGTCAAACTAACGACTTCTGTGCCACTCTTCTTTCGATGAAGAAATACACTCTAGTTCGTATAACTGATGCTATTGCAACATCTACACTAACCTCTTCAGGAGCTGCCCTTGTTGTTTAGAACGAACAGTCACCTCTGTGTCGTCTCACACACCTAAACCACACCCGTAGCTGCCAGTAGCTCCTCACTGATTGGTCCGTGCTATGGCTGGCCGGACACAAATACATCACTTGAAGCCTGACAAGATGGATTTCCGTTTTTTGACATTTGGTCCTGCGATTCTTGCGTGATCTCGTGACATCGCGACATAGCTGCCGTGCAAGGTTATCATATTTTACTAAAGCCTTCAACACACAATAGACTTAAACTTGCATTTATATATCTACTTTCTAGTCTCCTGCCCACTCAAAGCTCTTTACACTACATGCAAGGTCCCAATCTGCCCATCAGTATCTAATCTAAATACTCATTCACACACTGATGGCTCAGCCTTCAGGAGCAGTTCTTGCTCAAGGACGCTTCGATATAAGGAGTGGAGGAGCCGGGGATGGAACCGCCGACCTTCCGATTGGACGACGACTGGCTCTAACTCTGAGCCACAGCCGCCCAGTATAATGGTATTGAAGACAGTATCCAGTCGGAGGCTAAAGAGGCAAGTACTCATATCTCACCAGTTTTTGCAGCAGGGCCAGGGGGCTGTTGACTAGTTCCCTGCTGTAGAACTGGTCACACTGGGACAGATCTCTGGACAGTGTCACATCTGTGGCGATATCCTTCATGACATTCACCAGGTAGTCTGTTAAACACTGGCCATGCACTGTGCTCTAAAAAAGAAAAGAAAAACAACAACAAATGAGGGATTAAGCTCATGAATATTAGCTTTGAAATACAGGAGACATTTCATTTTCATGTGCATTCATTTTATTTTTATTTTTATTTCATCTTTATTTAATCAGGCTGTCTCATTGAGATTAACATCTCTTTCCCAAGAGAGAACCTGAGAGCAAGAAACATTTGGGTTGTCAGAAGATACCATGAGGCTGTTCTCTTCATCCTCCATGACCGGCACCATGAGAGCTGAAACAATTCCTCTCTTAATGTTGAGGATGTTGACTGGCTCGTCCATCTCGGCGTAAAGCTGGATACTGGTGACTTCCCCCACGGTGAACTTCAGAGGGTTCCTGTGTGAAGAAAATACATCAGCCATTTAAATCAGTATAGGCTCACACTATGGATCTACCAGAGGGACTTATGCTCAGTCTGAAACCTGGACCAGACCGGTTCTGCTTGTGCACCACTGCAAATATTTGTTTGGTCTAACATCCCACGGTCTCTCCACTAAACATGTCATCACAACAACATGAATCCCAATTATTCACACTGAAGACGCATTGACTCAAATCTGATTTATTGATGTTTATCAATGAATGGCCATATACCAGAACCTATAAAGCTCACTAATGAACACGCTATATCTTATTTATTTAATCCATACAAAAAGTGTATAAACAACAATTTCTGGTTTTGTTGAGGGTTGTGTGGGGGACTATTTCTTGGCTGGAAATTCCTGGAGTGAAATTCCACTGGTTGCCTGGCAACCTAACAGCGAGGACATGATGTTTTTGAGGTGCTGGTAGCTGGATTTCATTTGGACAGAGCTAAGCTAGCTTTCCCCGTTTCCCGTTTTCCTGCTAAGCTAACTGGCTGCTGGCTGCAGCTTAATATTTAAAGGACAGTTGACAAGCATATTTATATATTTATATTTACGTGGCTACTTGGAGGCAACAGAAACAAGTTGTGACATAATGATCACCTTTTAGGTTATGATATGGTGAACGCATTCAGACTTTACGGAGCAACATGATCATTCATGTATAGTATATTTCTGCTACTATTACTGCTATTATTATTATTATTATCATGCGATTATATCCACTGCTGCTATTATTATTAGTAGTGGTCATATTTCTACTATTATTTCTGCTATTTCTATAATCATGCCTGGTTAAATAAATAAATATAAATGTGTTACAATGCGTTTTGGAGTGACTTTCCCTGTACAGCGGAACTACTTATGGTCATAACATGGTCAGGAACATTTTGAGCAGAAATCCATTGGGCTTCTCAACAAACCTGTTATGGAAACATTTTTTGTCTTTGGTCACGTCACATATTCAACAAGACTTGTTTGATATATGATGTGTAATATAATGTGAGAAATGTTTGCTGCAGCGTGAGTCTTTCATCCTTTTTGGCCGCTCCAAGTACTGGTACCATAACATCACAAATAGACCTGCATTAACATCCACTGAAGTGCCGTTGGGCAGGGGGACAGCATCTCCAGTGCCAGTAAACCGTGCATGCAACTTACTTAAAGTGTATGTGCGCTTTACAAACAACCGTACTATTACATGTATGTCTGATCATGTGAAGAATGTCTTGCACTAACTTTTCCATGGCCGCCTGGAAGGCCTCAGAGCCGAGGGCCTGCCTGTAGACCGGCTGGCCCTGGGGATCCATGTCAGAGACCTCGCTGACAGCACAGTCCCTGGTGTGCATGATGAATCTGCACGGCTGGGGGACTTCGATCTCTACCTAAAGATTCATGTGACAGCAGACACATAGGGTCAATGGAGAGACAGGGAGTTGAGCTCAGATAAGAACGTTCTGTTATCAAGTGACCTGACAAAGTGGGACACGTAAACATGCATGTACCTGACAAGTGACTTTAGGGCCGTTCTTCAGGTTGGCAATGCCCGTCGCACCGTTTCTGCTCTCTGTGGTGTACTGGTACACATATTTCCTATAGGTCTTGAATCTGGATGCCACTGCAATAAGATAATGGTACCACATGGTTATATTGACTCTTTAAGATCTTTGGCTCTAAGTTCTGATCAAATCATTTCAAGCCCAACCTGCCTTTAAAGACGAGGTCATGTTCCTATATCACACCTACAGTATAGGATCATCCTGTTCATACATTATCATGTCGTAGCAGATCTTTGGACCCAGTAGCAGCTAAATTATTTTTTGGTGAACAACTTCTATTTCATAAACAGCAAAGGAGCAAGAGTCCATCAGCTCGTGGTGCTATCTCCAGAAAACAGGTCATGTGTTTGTTAGTTTAGCACAACCACCATCGATCTGCTAGCAGGTCAATGTGTCTGTTTGCAAGAACATAGCACTCCCCCCGCCCCTTCCCCTCCCCCTCCATCTACCTTATGCACACACACTCTCGAGCCCCTCAGTGGAACTGACAAAGTCCAGAGTGTTGTAATTACACCAATTTGGTGGCATTATCAACCCTTTGAAATGTACTATATAAGTTTAGCATCATTCATATTTTCCTATTACAATCTCTTCAGAAAATGATGTTGAAGGTTGTGTTGATTGAGTAATGGACATTTAATGTGAATATAACTGATGTGTATTTAAAGCAACTTACACGGACATGTTGAAGTTTGTTCATTATTTTCGTTGCCGTCCTCTGGAAAACAAAGAGTGAAGGGTCATAGAAATGATTCATCAGCATAAGTTTATTAAGGCAAGAGTATATTTTGGGTGTTATGTCCCTTTAAATCACCAGCAGTGGCAATAATATGGAGGTTATTACAGACTTTAGCACCAAGCCTTCATTTATCAATGGGTTGGTCATGGGTCTCTATTTTTTTCCTCAGGTTTTATTTGCTGCTTCTTATGTTCTGTTCTCTTACTGATTGAAAGGATCATTTTATAACACATGGATTTATATTTGTTAAACTGCAAACTGAGCAACAACTGAATCATTGTTATCTGTATACGGTCACACACATGTGTAAGGATATTAGTCAACACGACATCAAATTAAGAAATGCCAATTCAAAACTTGAGTCCAAAATAAAAAAATATTGATGGCTCTGTTCCATTTACTTTGCGGGATCCTGGAGCTATCACACCTATATAGGCCTTCTTCACTGAAGACATTTTGAGATGAAATACACAGGAGGTAAATAATGAACAGTTCAGGGTCCTGGTGTTGGTCATGCTGGCTCACTGCCATGATTTACTGGGACACATTCATGTTATTAACGCCCGTGCTGTGATGACAAGTCAAAATGTCTGCTGAGAAAAAGGTCTTCACATTTAAACTTCAAATTAGTTTGATCCAAATGACAAATTATTGCCAAAAAAAATGCTTTTAAGATTTTGCACAAATTTGATCGCGATGCAATTACTTCAAATGAAAATGGATTCCTACTTACGAGCCAACGCGTAGCTGCTCAGCAGCAGTAACAGACACAGCTCGCTGTAACCCATCATTGGGCTTAAGGAAAAGGGTTTCTTCCTCTGTGTTCTTCAGCCTCTCAGTCTTGACTAATACCTCAACACCTCTACATAGATCTTTTATAAGGTCCTTCCATGAGCCAGCCCTGCTGACAACCAGAGGTACACAGGACCAGCAAAGCCTGGGGGGACGTTTCAAAGTACAAACTCTGACTAGCCCCCAAGTTTACTGAGTGGTAACTAGCAGCTCTAGGTGAAGATTTATAGATTTTACTAGATACTTACTAAATACATTGTTTTTTGTTAATACAAGTTTGCACAATGAAATGCAGTTGTAGTCAATGAACCAGACTGTGGTAATGTAACAATCAACTTTATGATTTGGTCAATAACTCATGGAATATTAGACTCAATGTGGTTATAGAGAGACTACTGGTGAGATCTTATAATAATTATAATAATTATAATAATGTAACTGTAGCAACACAGACTTAGAGATGTATCCAGACTACAGCCTTTAATTGGACATCTCTCCTATTTATGGCATTTGTTTCTTCTGTTTTGGTCTGAACAGCCTTAGTAATGACTCTGTCTCCTTTCTAACTTCAACCTATTCTTTAATATTGTCGATTTTTAAGTGACGGTAATCTTTTAAAGTAAGGCACAAAGGTAGTTGTGTTGGAATTTCTTTCCTAGACATATATCCACTCACTTTTCTGCTGTTTTCATCTCTTATAAATTCATGTATGGGTCACTATGATGACTTACTGATAGGTAGTAAAGCACAGTATAGTGTAGTGACCCTTTATAAGACTTGTATGTGTTTCTTGTTTATTTATATTATATTGTAATATATTTTATATGGCATGTTGTTTAAGAAATGATTTAAGAAAAGTGAATGAAAAGTGAATGAAATGAATTTAAAATCTGAGAATGAAACATATTTACTCAAACCTTAAGAGGACATTATACTAGCACCATCTTTTGTTTCAGATATGCAATGTTGGCCTCATTCATGTAATATCTCAAGTGTGTCTGAAAATATATAAAAATGTAAATATATAAAAAAATACTTTGGCCAGTGCAGGTATTGCAGTTTCTTGCAGCTTCAGTCTAAACCCTGCAGTAACCGACATTTTAACAACAGATTAACGCTATCGGTTAAATGGTTAAAAGAAATATTAAAAATTAAATAAAAAGCTGAGCAAAACTCAGAGGAGCGGCACGTCACTTAAAGGAGAATAGCTGGTCCACCTTAACAGTCCACCTTAGGGGAGTCTGAGCCGGAGTAACAGATACAGGAAGTTGGCTCGGGTCTTGAGGAGTTGTAGCATTTAGTCACCGACAAATAAACTGTACTCACACAATGCTACAGCTACGTCCACAGCTATAACACCACCGACAACCCCACTCTCACCGCCACCACACACACGGTTTGTTGGACACTCGCAATCGTTGCGCCAGGCAGACACACAGCTGACAACCTGCTGAACTAAACTAAATGATGCGTTGGAGACTTACTGGGACAATACACGCAGCATCATGGCTGCTACAGTAACTCTCCTGACGGTGAACCGGGGACTCAGACGTCTGTTGTGTTCATACACTGCAGCTGGTGATAAATGATGGATTTAACCTGTTTGAGCATCGACTTATCGTTGCAGCTGAGCGGCTTGTTGTGCACTAAAAATAGCACCGCCGCATGAGACGCACTAATGTTGTCAGTGAAAGGTTAATAATCGGTTAACTAGTGTCGGTTATCGGTAAGAAAAAAAAAATCTAAAATTAGCATCCCTAGTATACCGATCTTATCAATGAACCAAATGTCCACATTGTAACAAGCCAGGCCAGCCAAACACACTCCCACCTACTCCAAGTAGTAGGAAGAAGTCCTGCTTATCTGAGCTAGTGAGGCTTGTCACATTGACCAGCTCATAGTAGTTTGTTTTGGAACATGTAGCTGATAAATGTTTTTGCCAGATGGGACAATCCATTATTTTTTTGGCCAGTATTCACCTTTCACCACCTCATGCTAAGCCTATTCACAAAAGGGGTTTTATTAGCTTTCTTCATTTTTTGAAGTGTTTCACTTTCTCTTCACTTTCCAAAAAAATCAAAAAAGTGTCCTCACGTCTCAGAATGAGTACATTTCCCAAAAATGACTTCCCTTTTCAAAATTGAATTCACTTTACTAAAAATGTCTTTACTAAAAATTACTTTTCAAAAATGAATTGACCTCCTATATAATTTCTTCACTTTCGAAAAATTACTTAATTTCCCAAAAATATTTTCACTTTACAAATATGACTTCACTTCTCAAAAGATGTCTTCACTTTTCAAAATTGACTTGACTTTCCAAAAATGATTTCACTTTATAAAGATGACTTCATTTTTGATAAACTACCTGTTTAAAAAAATGTCTTCACATTCCAAAATTAACTTAAATTACTTCATTTCTCAACAAAAAAAACTCTTCACTATCCTAAAATTACTTCATTTTTGAAAAATGACCTGAATTTCCCAAACATGTCTTCATGTTCCAAAAAAAGTAAAAAAAAAAAAAAAAGATTTAAAAATTGAACTAATTTCCTCAAAATGTTTTCAATTTGCAATTAGAATTACCGTCCATGCCTGTCCAAAATGTCATCACTTCATAATTTTATCCTGTTAGACATCTGTGTGAAATTGTCATATTTAGCAGATGAATTCTTGAGTTATGGCCAAAAATGTGTTTTGTGAGGTCACGGTGACCTTTGACCTTTGACCACCATAATTCTTATCAGTTCATCCTTGAGTCCAAGTGGATATTTGTGCCAAATTTGAAGAAATTCACTCAAGGCATTCCTGAGATATCGTGTTCACAATGGGACGGAAGTGAGGTTTGACCTTGACTACATTGACCTTGACCTTTGACCACCAAACTCTAATCAGTTCATCCAATGGGAAAGGAGTCTATCACGTCAAAGAACTTTGAGCTGCATCTCCTGCATGAATATGAATAATATTATTATTATTATTATTATTATCCTTGAGTGCATGTGGACGTTTGTGCCAAATTTGAAAAAAAATGTCCTCAAGGTGCTCCTGAGATATTGCGTTAGAGTTTTGTTAGAGCAGCCTACAGCAGGTCGCTGCCTATATGTCAGTTACTAAAGAGTCCTCTCTGCCAGTTAGTCCTGAAGCTCTGCCCTCCCAACACCAGGGCTTCAGGACAGACACCAAACAATCTGGCCCAACCAAATCATCTCAAAACAAAAAGAAAATGATATCAAATATTGGAACGAAACCACCAAATCACAAAGTAAATGAGAGTTCTATTTGACCCTAAACAGAGAGTACACGGTGGCAGAATACCTGACCACCGTGACTGATAGTAAACTTAGAAAAACGTTGACAATGTCCAGACTGAGTGGACACAGCATGGTCATAGAAACAGGCCATCACAGGCAGAACAGACTACCCAGGGAGGCCAGGCTGTGTTCACATTGTTATACAAGAGAGGTGGAGACACAATCTCACTTCTTACTGTGCTGTGAGAAATAGAAGGACGTGAGAGGATGTTTTCTTTGAAAAAATAAATAACATACAGTATAACCTGAGTTCATCCATCTCCCCGATCCTCAGAAAATACCATACTTATGTGGGGAGAAAAATCAATGTGCAATATTAGCTGCAAAATATGTTGACTGTTGCCATAAGAGGTGCTACACGATTTGAACATGTTTCTGATTGACTACATCTGTAAAAGAATGTATACTTAAAATGTATTTGGTATATTATGATTGTGATTATTTTGTGATTATTTCTTGTGAAATGTAATTATTCATTAATATGTAATTTAGCTTTGGCAATAATGTAACCTGAACATCCATGCCAATAAAGCTTATTTGAATATTTGAATACATTGTTCCATTCCCCTCTCCTCCACGTCCACTCCAGCAGTATAGAGGGCAGTATGGAGCTGGAACCATGGTAACCACCATGGTAACGCTCAGCTGACCAATCACAATCGAGCAGGAAGTCCTCACATTGAGCAGACAGGAGACCGTTCATTGTGTATACATCTATGCAGGAGACAGCGATGAGTCAACGGGGAGGATAACATCTCATTCCTTTCACTGTCAACAGGTAAAAGTTCACTTCGGCTCACGTTCAACTTGTCAGCGAGCGTCAGAAGACGAGCTACTAGGATTCATAATCAGCAGCTTCTGTTGTCTGAACTAATGCTGGTGTTCCTCTACACCAGACTCCAGGCGAAAATCTGTCAATTTAACACGGCTCCATGTTGTTAGAGCGAGGTGCGCATCATAAACTGTGCATATTAATACAAATAAGATATTACATTAAGCAGCAACAAATTAGCAATGGTTGTATCAGTCAAATTGAAATGTCATTAATTATGAACTTATTTTATTACATGTGTTAGTCTACAACCTACTATATTATTATTATTATTATTATTATTATTATTATTATTATTATTACTAAGGTTAGTGTATTTAAATGAATCTTTGAATAGCACTGACACACGTGCACGACTCGCTTTTTAACCTTTGACGTGGAGGAAACTCATCACCTTTGGACCTGATAGACAACCTGTAGAGCCAGTATTATGATAATACATGATTAGTATTATTACATTATTATAATACAGTGTTATTAGAGCCAGTAATATGATAATACATGATTAGTATTATTACATTATTATAATACAGTGTTATTAGAGCCAGTGATATGATAATACATGATTAGTATTATTACATTATTATAATATATTGTTATTACAGCCAGTGATATGATAATACATGATTAGTATTATTACATTATTATAATACAGTGTTATTAGAGCCAGTGATATGATAATACATGATTAGTATTATTACATTATTATAATACAGTGTTATTAGAGCCAGTATTATGATAATACATGATTAGTATTATTACATTATTATAATACAGTGTTATTAGAGCCAGTAATATGATAATACATGATTAGTATTATTACATTATTATAATACAGTGTTATTAGAGCCAGTAATATGATAATACATGATTAGTATTATTACATTATTATAATACAGTGTTATTAGAGCCAGTGATATGATAATACATGATTAGTATTATTACATTATTATAATATATTGTTATTACAGCCAGTGATATGATAATACATGATTAGTATTATTACATTATTATAATACAGTGTTATTAGAGCCAGTGATATGATAATACATGATTAGTATTATTACATTATTATAATACAGTGTTATTAGAGCCTGTAATATGATAATACATGATTAGTATTATTACATTATTATAATACAGTGTAGACCTGTATGCATGAAACTGTTATTTACTATGAGAGTGAAAGGGCCTCAAAGGGCCTAAATGTGACTTATTTTTGTCCCCTCTGTCCTCTAATGTAATGAGATGGATAACATGGAGACACCCCTGAGGGACGAACCCCAGACGGACTGGGTCTACTGCTGTGGAGCCGTCACAGAGGTCCTCAAGTTTGGCTCCTGTCAGTTACAGTCTGGACACAACAAGGTGCTTCTTCTCATCATCCCAGGTGAGCTGGACTAAGATTCTGGATTCATTTCACCATTTAACCCTCCAATGTTTAATATCTATATATCTATTTATCTATCTATAGATAGATAAATAGATATATATATACCATATATATATTTTTACATATATATATATATATATCGTATATAGTTGTATATTTTGTGATGTTTTATTTGTCTAATGTTTTATTGCACTAGTTGTATATACTGTATGTTCTATGTTCTAATATCTTGTAAGGCCTTGCCTTCTGTCACTTCCTCTTGACCAGGTCATCATTGTAAATGAGAATTGGTTCTCAGTTGACTTATCTGGTTAAATAAAGGTAAAATAAATAAATAAAAACAAAATTATCAAACACTCTCTCCCGAAATAAACATCAAATGTACAAATATAAAAACGATCCATGTACATATTTTCATTAGTATTCCAAATATACTGAAAACAAATGTCGGCCACTTACAAATGATCAGCTGGATCAGTTCCTTCTTGATGAGCCATCTCTTCATCTGCTCCTGATTCTCCTTCATCTTCACTCTCCATGGAATAAGTGCAGGGCTTCTTCTCTGCTCTATCCACGGCTTGATGCCAGTTTTGAAAAGCTTTTTTTCTCTTTTCCTTCTCTCTTCCTGTTCCTTTGCAAGTCAAGCAGACAAATAGTGTGTAAAAACTGAATAACAACTACAGTATATGTGTCCTATTCAAATGATAATCTAGACATTATCTAGTACCATATTCTACTCGTTAGAGTCGACCTGCATCAAAATCTTGATTTATGTCTTTAATTAATTTAGTTAATGCTGTGCTTGCATGGTTCCACAAACTAACTAATGTATAGAAACATTGGGGCTAGGTAGTATTACTACAGTACAGGAGAACATACATGGTGGGTACATACACAAGGCACAGAGGGTGGTACAGTAGGAGTCAGGTCTAGTCATCAGTGGGCTGGAACTGCAGCTCACACTCTTTTCTTTGTAGGCAGAGATATTTCAAAAGGTCGTCCCCAGTCACACATCAACAGTGTTCTCTGTCATACTGTAAAATAGGTAGAACTGATATAGCACCATGAGTAGTGAAGTACAAGTGATGTAACCGTCTCCATTTAACTGCAGTTAATGTTGAATTTCACAGTTTGTAACATTTTACTGTGATGTCATATTGAAGTTTACAGCATGGTGATTTTATTTTCAGTATCCTGAAAGTTTGAACATGAGAGGAGCATGATTGGTTTAAATGATCCAGACGTTGGAAGCGCTCATCTTCTGCTGTCTTCCATACAGGTAACCCAGGTGTAGTGGGCTTCTACAGAACCTTCATGCAAACACTTCACAGTATGTTTGGATACCGCCACCCAGTGTGGGCTGTGAGCCACGCTGGCCACTGTGCACCACCAGACTCCATGGACATGGTCGAAGGTACAGATTCATCTCAGGGTTCCCATGTTAATCTAATACATTAATAGAGAGGGCATGAATAACTACGCTACCACACCTAACCTTAGAAAGTTGTTATTAATGTGTAATCCAGGTGAGTTGAACATGGTGTTAAGATTCTGCCTTCAGACAGAGACAAGTGTGGATGTTTAACTTTGTCTCTGCAGACGCATCCTCAGCAGAAGAGCGGGACGTGTTTGGTCTGAACGGGCAGATTGAACACAAGCTGGCCTTCCTCAGGAGACATGTCCCCAGAGAAACCAGTCTGGTGCTGGTGGGACACTCCATCGGTTGCTACATTATTCTGGACATGATGAAGAGAGATCCTGAACTCAAGGTCAGTAGTGATACCCAGTGTGGTCGTCATGTTAAAAGGAAGCAGATTGAATAACACAGAAAGTCCCTTTTTATATTCAGAGGGGTTTCCATAATTTACAAGTTGTTATCTCTGTGAATCTTTGACCTCTGTTATGTCATGTTAATGCTTTGTAACCTCGTTGTTTTTTTGCTACAGGTCATTAAGGCCATCATGCTGTTCCCCACCATCGAGCGCATGGCTCAGACTCCTCAGGGGAAGGTCATGACCCCTGTGTTGTGTCACATGCGCTACGTGGCCTACCTGCCTCTCTTCCTGCTCTCTCTGCTGCCTGAGGGACTCAAAGCCAGCCTGATCAAACTGGTGTTAGGTGGCATCCGCTCTCTGGACCACACCGTAGTCCAGCCCACTGTAGGTCTACTCAGTGGAGACTGTGCAGGTTGGTTAAACTTTGCTCTTTACTCCTGTGATGCTTCTTTTTATACCCCCGTGACAACGTAGTCGCTCTGCGTGTCCGTCCTTCCGTCTGTCCTTCGATCCTTCTGTCCGTCCTTTTCCTTTCCGGAGCAGAACTCAGAAACTATTTAACTTAGGAACTTCAAATTTGGTATGGTGGTTGACAGTGTGGTCTGGTTGTGTCTTTTGGGGGTCAGAAGTCCAGGGTGCCCATTAGTTAATTAGTTAATGCCCCATTAATTCCCTTAGTTCCAAAAGGGCAAAACCTTTGGCCCTACTTTAGATCAGTGTATTTTCGGTTCTTTTGTGCCTAAATGACTAACGGGGACAACGATTTTATGGAATTGGTCCAGTATTGAGGGAGAGCGCTGTAAGCAGTTAGCAGCGTCAATGTGACGATACGTCCACTAACAGTTCTTATCGTTGCCACCAACAGGCTCAGATTGTTATTAGAAGTGTCTGAGAACATGATGGAAGAAGGAGCCTACAGAGAAATAAAACCTCTTCTTTACCTTCCGCTTGATCCGCTCTGTTTGTTATTGTGTCCAAGTGTCGTTGTGAAATCTGAATGTCTGTACACTCTGGCTCAAATAAATACAGGCGGCCATCAAATTCAAAGAACTCATCCACATTGTGAATGAAATCATCTAAATATTCAGCTATGACATTGAAAATCTTTTAGATAACACTGAGCTACACTTTCTGTACTCCAACACAATAAACTCTCAAGTTTCCACCGTTGATTTGTTCCACTATTCCACCGTTGCCTTGTGGCAACACGTCACCTCGTCAGATTTCACAACGAGGCTTCTCATTGAGCGAGACTCTTTCCATAATATCAGACACTTATAATAACAATCAGAGCCTGTCATGGCAAAAAGCAGCACTGTTAGTGGACATAGATGACGGTACCAGCTTGCCCCAATAGGATTCCATTGGAGCCTGTGAGCAGCTGCCGTCTGCAGCGCTCCCCATCAATACTGGACTAGTTTCAGAAATTATTGTCCCCATTAGTCCGTTAGACACAAACACATGGGAAGATCGGGTCCAGGTAGAACAATACCAAAGTAACCCTTTAAGATGTTATTTGGTCAGAAGAATGTAGGGCTAAAAAAATGCTTAAAGGAAGCCGTCAGTTTTACTATTTGATTCCCGACACACAAACAGGAATCTTCTTTTTTTATGTACTCTGTGAGTTGTGAAACTACAAGCCTGTGTGTCATTTACTATTTCTAGGATGTCTGATGTAAAGCAGTGACTACAGTGTGATCTGTTTCTCTTTGTAGCCAATGCCATGTACATGGGGGGTCAGGAGATGAAGAAAGTTCTGGAAAGAGACAACGTAACCATCGAGAAACATCTTGAAAAGGTAAGAAAAGGCCTGGACCTATAATCACATGGTGATATACATAATCACTGTACTTAATAGCTACTTAGAAACACATGAGACAAAATTCTCTGTGTAGCTGTTATTGTGTATTAAACATAGAAGTCAACACCAGCAGTAAACTATCTGTGTGTTCCCATTTCAGCTTCTGTTTTATTACGGAGCGACGGACCACTGGTGCCCTGTGGAGTATTATCACGACATCAAGCGGGACTTCCCTCACGGAGACTTCAGACTGTGTGAGAACGGGTTCCGCCACGCCTTCGTCCTGGATACAGGAAGACAAGTTGCCAAAATGGTGTTTGAATGGATCAGTGGAGGTTTGAGGACATGACTTCACTCTGACATGAGAACTGATGATGACACTGCATCCGGGCCTTGGAGGACTTTTTATCAGCACACGTCATGGAACGGAGTGCTGAAGAAATATCAAATATGAATTTAAATATATTTTATTGATAGAATGGCGTACTGTGGTTCCTAATGTTGCTTTTTATCTTCCATGCCTTTTATTTTTCATTGATTGACTTGTGTTAATTGTACTTTGCTGTGATGGAAAGTGATGGGGAAAGTGCTGAACCGTTTAACCACAGGGCTCCAAGCACACTGAAAACACAAAGCATCAGACAGGACTGATAACAGAGCAAGTGAAGCTTATCTACTGTATGGTTCACAAACCAAGACTGAAAGAAATAGTTTTATTTATATACATACTAATATATTCATTCCAAACTGGTTCTAGTTATAGTATAGTAGTATAGTACTAGTATATAGTGATTTGATGATGCACTGTAGTAACTTGGATTTGAAACACAAACAGACTTTGTAAGAACTAATCTGCTGAACAAGTGATGACAAGATAAGAGCTAAAAGACCTGGAGCAAGTCATTATTCAACTTTAATGTTTCCACTCAGAAAGAACTTAAAAGCATGATAGAAAAGTGATTATACTATACTGAGGTAATACTACCACCTGTACCTTTAACATGATCAATCTGGTTCTGTAGTGAAAACATGATCTGTATGTTTTGATGTATATATAACGATTATTTAAGGGGAGACACTACTGGTCAATTCTGAGATTTTGGGCTATTTTGCTTCTATGACATGTCTTATTTCAGACTAGTGGAAAGAAAACATCCAAAGTACACATTAAGGTGTTTATTTTACTACACTTTGTGTCTGTAGATTTCTCCTAAATTCACCCAAAGTTAACATTAGATAATGTCTCATTGACATATTTCAACAAAGCATTTCAGAAAGGTTGTAATACACATATAATTGTCTTATTGTCAGTAATCAACTGGGAAAGTTTCATGGTGATATCTGCTGGTTAAACTTTTTGAAATGTAGTGTCAAAACATAGTGAATTTTACAATCCATATTTTTAAAGGCTTTTTTCTCTCAGATTCTGAGCCAGAAATCTCCACTTCAGTGACATCCACCAAACTTTCCAGTTTCATTCCTCTCTATATTCTGAAGGTTTTTACAGAGGGTTTGTTCAGATATCATTCAGAGCCTGATATACTGTATATATAAATAATTTTATCCCTGAAAACATGGAGAAAATGGATCTTTTTTTGTCTGTTGACAGTATTTTCTGATTTATGGAGTAATACAAAGTGATTTTTCCCTCAGTAAAAACCTTTGACTATGTTTTGTCATCAAAATGAAATGTTTGCAGATTAGCACTAATCTGATAAAATAATGCCTCATTTGCATATTTAAACATACATTTTCAGGAAGCTTGTTATGCAATGAAATGTCCAAACATGTACATTTGAGAAAAAAATGATCAAATATAGGACAGTATTAATACTAGTACAAGTGCTATAGTAGCAGAAAGAGATACCAGTCTGCAGCTAAAATGAAAAGACCAACCCCAAATTGATGCCAAAGGGACAAATAGTACAAAACCATATTGACCAACACCAACACAAGGTGTTCTTATTTACAGATGGTTGAAAAGATCCGAAGACTGGACGTACAGGTTCTGCTATATTCAGCCCTCATTGTGAGGTAGCAGTGAAAAAGGGAATATCTGACCACCTCTCCGTATACACAGCTGAATTAACTGGAATACTGTTAGCATTACAATGGGTTGAAGAAAATAATCAAGCCTTCTGACAGGAGGCAGCACTTTCAAGCATTTAGTCTGGAAAATCATCATGCAGGCAGGACATCTTGTATGAGGTTTTCAATGTGCTACTCAGACTGCCTCGTAGGGGATTGAATATCTCCTTCCTATAAATTCCTGATCACGTAAGGGTGGAAGGACATGAGAAGGCAGATATATTGGCCAGACGATCATTAAAACGGCTAATTGACATACAAATATCGTTAAAGGGACTGTTTGTAAGAATGAGAAATTGGTTGTAACAGCGACACCTGTGGCCATAAGTCAACGAAAGTTAGTGTCCTGTTGCTCGCGCTCGCCCGTGTGCACACGCTAAATGAATGTGAGCGAACATCCGTCAAAACAGTGAGGCGACACATGTCAGCTAAAACCACAACATCCCTCTATATTTTATCTGCTTGGCAGTAATGTTAGCTGACCAGACGAAGGTCTCTCCATGAATCAATGCTGATCCAAGTGTTGGCTTTTCCTGCCTCAGCCTCCCGACCGCGGTCGGAGGGAACAGGGGAGACACCAGCACCCAGTCGGACACGATAACGTTTCTCGTTGCGGAGCCCCGTCATTTCACAAGACACAGGAAACCTCTGTTGGTCTGGAGGAGCTGCAGCATTTATTTCTGCACAAACGTCCACTGTACATTCACTAGATGTTCTCAGAGCTAAACTAACTCTTCTGCAGTGTGTAGTGTGCGCGCACGAATGTGAGAGGTGGAGCGAGCTGAGTGAGTAACGCGCGCGGTGTATGAGTAAAGGCAGGCAGAGGAGCAGAGTACAGCAGAGACCAAAGCTACGGTCTCTCCCGCGTACTCCGACAGCCGCCAACACTGTTTTGCAAGACGGGCTTCACTAGATACAACTTTACGGTTTTGGTGCTTCCGTGTAGTTTGTATTGGAGTCTGAGTCTGAACAGCGTAGCCACACGCTAGCGCACATGGGACACTGACCCGGATTGATTTATACGTGTAAGAAGTTATAAACAGTCCCTTTAAGTAAAGCAGAGGTTGAAACTATCATTAAGGACTACATGCACAAAACCTGGCTAGAATATTGTGATTTAAGTGACACAGGGACACATCTGTACAGTATTCAGAAACATGATGTAGGAGCTCAAGGGAAGAGATGGTCATTACCCATCTGAGAATAGGACATACAGGATTAAACCAAACAAGCACCCAACTGGACGATACATACACTGTAATAAACTGGAAACTGTCAAGCATGTTCTTATAGAGTGCAGCAAGTATGACAAAGAAAGAAGGGAATTCATATCAGGACTAAATGATGGAAATATTACATTGGGAATCTGCTAGCAAAAGAACACAATCTTCTATTAATGACATGGGCAACAGGAATAATGGAGAGAATTTAATGTCCCTGCTAAACTCCTGCTCCACACTCCAGTCCACTAGGTGGCGGTAATGCTCCTTTAAGCTGGTCTGCAAACCGCCAATAAACACCAAAGAAGAAGAAGAATGACGTCATGGCCAAGATGGCGGTCTCCTTGGTGGAGAGTGGAGAAGATGCATTTAGAAAGATATTTAAGTTTTACAAGAGAAGAAACCCTCCGCCGGATTACAGCGAGGTCGTTGACTTCTCCAGAGGTGGACCGAGTGACAAGGTGAGGAGGAGCCGGACCAGAACCACTCTAACCCGGGTCAGCCCGGGTTAATGTCAGAGAGGGTTCGAGTTACAGCCAGACACTGATCTGTGTTGATTCATGTGAGAGTAGAGAGGACTGAAGGGAGGACACTACAGGGGAACAGTGTTATCCATACACTAGTCTAGTCATTCTGAGATGTTGGGCTATTTAATGATACTCAGAGAGTAATAACAACAACTCTCTGGAAGGCACAATTGGATAGGAAAGACAACTTAAATAATAAAATAACAAATCAAAGAGGGTAGAAAATAATTCAAGGAACAAAAAAAGAAATGCATAAATAAATAAATAAATAAATAATAATAAGACTGCACTCTTCCATAGTAGCTCTATGGGTCATCATCATATATGTTCAGTTCTTCATAAGCTCTGAGGAGACACTTTACATGTTGTCCTTTCATTAGTCTTAAAGCACTGAGATGATTGTCCACAGGTCCTGTTTAGAGTCAGATATACCTCGTTCAGATTCATTTACATTTGTTTGTAAATCTATGTGGACATGTGCGTGTATCTGGCATTAGATTCTATCCTTTTATTATTTTATGTCTGCCTTGTAAAATACTTAATGAGCACTCGTTGTGATGAGTGCTATATAGATAACCTTCATTATTATAAAAAGGTCTTATTAAGATATAAGCTTTGGGACTGCCCGTAATAGTGTGTAGATGAATGTAGCAGTGTGACAGCTTGGTGGATATCTGTAAATGCACATTCCTCAACCTGTCACTTTAATAGGAGAAAGGAGCCAGGGAAGGATGCACTTAATTCATAAGGAGTTAGGAAAAGACAACAGCAAATTTAAGATAATGCCACTGAACTTAGGTTACCCATGTATGTGTAATGTACACATGTTAGATTGAAATAGCAGTGGAAAAATACACTAGATACACCTTCTAATGTTGTATAATGTTGTATTGAGTTGCATTAGATTTCACAGGGTCTCTAACAGCCTCCACCTTTGACTGGGAGGGAAAGCTGTGTCTGGGCTTAGTATTTACATATAGCTAATGATTGTTCCTTTGTGTGTGTGTGTGTGTGTGTGTGTTGTGTGTTTGATAGATAGTTCCAGCTGTACTGGACCCTTGTGCAGTGAGTGATGTGGAGGCTGCCAGCGTTGGATTACAGCCCGTCAGAGACTGGAGAGCCTGCGGCCTGCAGGGCTACCCAGGTAAACGCAGGACACATGGAGAGACAGACAGACTAGTTAATTACCAAAAACCAAGAGTTCAACACTCTTAGACCAAAACTAAATGCAGTATTTTCTTGGAGAGAAAGGTGGCATGGAGTGAAATAGAGATGTATGTTGATGAATGAAAGGAAAATGCAACATCAGCAGGATCCTTCAGAACCACTTCAGTGCTGCTGCTCAGAGATTGTCCAAGTGTGTGGAACTCTATTCCCACATGTGGAGTTCTGATGATGTTGGTGGAGAGCACCCATAGGTGTTTGGTTGGGTTGAGATCTGGTGAATGTGAAGGCCGTAGCATATGACATCATTTTCCATATTCATCATTCGGTAAGCCCTCAAGCTCTGTGTGGAAGCATCTGCAGTTCATCTCTCCCTTTATTTATTCAGGTTTTTCCTTTAATTTGTCACCCGACTCAATGTCCGAGCATCTTCTGTCATTATGGTATACTGCTGTACATCAGTATTTTTAACGTGTATAATAATGGGTGTAATCTTAATCACGATTTCTCACCTTGTGCTGTTCTGTTTGTGTGTTGCTCAGGGTTCATCTTCATCTCTAACCCGTTCCTGCTGGGCTCCCAGCCCTTCTGGGTCAGACAGTGTCTAAAGAACTACCCTCAGAAGCCCAATGTCTGCAACCTGGACATGCACATGTCTCCCTCTGACACCCAGGACATCTGGGGCAAGAGTGTTCATGGCCTCAGGTGAGACAATTCTGACAGGATCTGTCTAATCCCAAACCTGGGCCAGTTAACTGTCGTTGTGTCACGCCTTGAAGAAGTGAAGGTAGAAAGTACTCGCCTAACTCAGGCCTACATTTCTAGACTATCAGTTTCCCTCTGCTTCTCGTTTATGTGCAGAGCTAGTTTCAGTTCTTCACAGATCTACTGCACACACAGAGATAACATTGATATTGATCTTCTTCTGTAAGAAATGAAACAAGCATATTTCCTAAAATGTTGTTTGTTCCTTTAAAATGTTGCTCTGTCTGAAATGCAACATTTTCCTAGAACACCTTGGTCCAGCTCTAGTTCCTACAGCTGTTTCATTATTCAACCTGCTGACAATGTTATAGGAGAGCATTACTAAATCGGTGGTGGAGTACTCTTTTTACCACATCCAGTTTAAAAGTGTAAAAGCAAATCCAATTTTATTGTCACACATTGTGCACGGCACAGCACACAGTGAAATTTAGATAACCCATCCTAATATATTAGGAGCAGAAGGCAGCTACTATACAGCGCCCAGGGAGCAGTTTTAGGGGGTCGGTGCCTTGCTCAAGGGCAAACTAGCACCTCTACAGCTACCAGTCCACACTCCCTACTTTTAACCGGTGACCCCCCGGTTCCCCAAGTCCCTACGGACTGAGCTACTGTACTGGTGGTGCTTCCCAGCAGCCTGCCTCTGTTAAGTGTGCCGTGTTTGATTCGTCCACAGCTGTCCTCCCTCTGGACAGAGACAACCAAAGACTCTCCTTGACAGGCTGCGCTGGGTCACTCTGGGATATCATTACAACTGGGACACCAAGGTAAGCAGAGGGTCCTGTTGCTAGAGTTCAATTGATGTAGAGTTGTAAATGCAGAAATGAATACCAATATTCTGATCATAAATATACAGTTTATCAGTATATTATTTACATTGCCGCTTATCACAAAATTCTAGTTCATTCACATCTCAAATATTTGTAGTATTTTTTTATGAGGATGTGAAGTCTGACGTCACACCCCTACTGAGTTGCAGAAATAACAAATAATTAAAGGCCACTGGAAGCTCCAGTGATCCATGAGATGTAGCACACAGTCAGTGCTCTATGCACATTCACATCAAAACATTCCCTCTAACATCACAAATCATCTTGCAATATCAGTCAAAAATGATCGCAATTCGATATTTTTCCAAAAATCGTTCAGCTCTGATTTATAAATGTTTATGCTTTATGTAGTTCAACATTACAGTTCAACGGTTTCCTCTGTTGCTCCATTCACAGACTTACTCTGCCGACCGTTACACTCCTTTCCCAGCTGATGTCCACTTGCTGTCCTCGCATATAACCGCTGCCTGCGGGTTCCCGGGGTTCAACGCAGAGGCTGGAATCCTCAACTTCTACAAATCAGATTCATCTCTGGGAATCCATGTGGATGAATCAGAACTAGATCACAGCCGACCGCTGCTGTCATTCAGGTGAGGCGGGGAGAACGCTGCTGAGAGGAAGCAATTCTTCCACACAATGTCAATAGTTATTTAGTTTTGTTTTGTTTTATTGTTCCAGCAATCCAGGATGTTGTAATATGGGAAGGAAGAAGTCTTCATTACCTGGTTAACTACAGAAACTATAAGTATGCCAACCCCCCTCACTGTACATCTTGTTGTCTTTCCTGATAGTTTTGGGCAGTCAGCCATCTTCCTCCTGGGAGGCCTCCACAGACAGGACCCCCCCACCGCTATGTACATGCACAGCGGAGACGTGATGGTGATGTCGGGACAGAGCCGCCTCCTTTACCACGCCGTCCCACGCATCCTTTCAGCACCTCGGGGACACGGAGCTTTAGAGACAGACGGCTGCTGCCGCCCGGCCTCGTCCCTGCAGGACAGCACCGTGGTGGAGCTGGTGTCGGAGGAGGACTGGGCCGTGTGCTCCAGGTACATCCAGAGCTCCAGAGTGAATGTGACTGTCAGACAGGTGCTGGGGCCCGGGCAGAGCTTCCCACAAACACCTTCTTCTCACCAAAGGACTGCTGCAGACCAGACAGTGGGGTACCACGACAAAGCAGCAGACGGAGAGAGAGCGAAGAGGAAGAGGAGTGGTAGCTGTGACTCTGATGATACTGTAGAGACATGACACAAGACCACCTGCCGGAACACTCACTTAACAAACTGTCTGTTTACGTCCTCACATGCAGCCAGTGAAATGATGACTGATGAGTCAGTCAAATGTTTAACTGCTGAGGGTCAGACTGAAGGAAAACAGAGGCACGAGATGGCCGTGGTCAATCAGAGCAACAACAGGAAGATACAAAGACACTTCGCCTATCTATTGATTACAAAGACTATATGTTATATGATACAGTTATTACATTTGGAATTATTGGACTATTTATGAAAACGGATACTTTTGCACTGACATTAAAGCTGAGTGTCTAAATCCAAAGTGTGCTGCTGTCATTGGGAAAGCTGTGAAAATGTCTAAATCTAAGAAATGTAAAAGTTGTAAAGTTGAGGAGATTAATATTGTTTTCTGTAGAGGAATGTCTGAGTTCATACATGATCACTTTGATGTATTATCGCTGCTAAAATCAGATGTGAGTTAGTAAAGCTTTATTTATACATGACCTTTTTAAAACACACGGTTACAAAGTGCTTCACACGCACGGAACATATAGATGAATTCAAGGTACGCTCGGTAGTGTTGATCAAAAACATTTCTGTTATATTTATTGACATTTTCATTACATTACATCCTGACAGACATACCTGTCTACCAAGTTACCTGTCTATCAACCTACCTGATCAAATCAAAGAGCTGATTGGCTCTTAGTTTGGACAGAAAACACCACGTGTGGGGCGGCTGTGGCTCAGAGGGTAGAGCAGGTTGTCCACCAATCGGAAGGTCGGTGTATCAATCCCCGGCTGCTCCGGATCACATGTCAATGTGTCCTTGAGCAAGACACTTAACCCCAAATTGCTCCCCCAGGCTGAGCCATTGGTGTGTGAATGAGTATTTAGGCACCTTAGCAGCCTCTGCCATGTGTGTGGGTGAATGCTGTCATGTAGTGTAAAGCGCTTTGAGTGGTCGGAAGACTCGAAAGGAGCCATACAAGTCCATTTACCAAGTTCATTTGTAGATGGTCACAATTTTCTATGTAAGTGTAATATTTAACACTAGATTGTAGGATATTAGTCTCATGTTGTGCAATGAAGGTTTCATCTGTTAACAAACATACATGTTGTGTGGTTGATAATATTAATAATGGAGGTTATTTATAAGCACTTATCACAACAAGTGCTGATTACAGAGTGCTTTACAAGGCAGACATAAAATAATGAAGGATAGAATCTAATGCCAGATACACATACATTTCCACATGGATTTACAAACAAATATAAATATATCTAACAGGATGTAACTATTCCTGTGACTTCCTATAAACTCTTTTTTTTTATATATATATATATATATATATATATATATTTTTTTTTTTTTTTTTTTTCAATTATTTTTTATTTCAAAATTTCAAAATTTCAAAATGTAAACAGTTTGAAGGCAGCTGTCAGCTGGTCAGCGCCCCCTGCTGCTGCTGCCTCCTGATTGGCGCAGCTCATCTTCACCCAGCCTTGCGTCACCCGTCGCATTCATTTTACGTCATAGGTCAGAGACCAAGGACGAAACATGGCGGCGCAGACCAAGAAAGTGTTCGAGGTGTTCGTGTCTAAGATACCATGGACTCTAGCCGGCAGTAAGTCTATTAAACAGTTCACATCAGCGCTCCTATCTAGTGGACACTCGCTTTCTTTAGTCCACGGCTCCGTGCTGTCTGTAGCTGTCACTGTTAGATAACAGACTCTTCTCCATGCTGTCTGTCTGACTGTTCTGTTACACTACATTGACCAGGTGTAGGCCGACCTCATCATAAACTGTTACCTCAGTATTCATCAGCATTAATAACACTGTAGTACTCGTGATTAGTTGAGTCAGTAAGTTGTTTCTGTTTGTCTTTCAGAGGAGATGAGGGAGTACTTTGGACAGTTTGGAGCAGTGAAGAAGTGTCTTCTTCCATTTGTAAGTTGTCTCTGCATCAGAATGCCTGAATGAGTCATTCTACTGTTTATCTGCTATTGATTGGTGCTGTCTATATCCCTTCTTACTATAATACCCCATTGATCCATTGTTCATGCTGTACATGGATATTATCTGTATGCACTTTGCTACTGTTTGCAGTGGTTGGATGCTTTTTGTTGTTCTTATATTTATTGTGTGAAGTGACAATGAAGATGAATGTAATCTAAGTGTCTTACTTTTGGTTGCTGATGACACGTTTTCTGTTCGTACGTGTTCAGTGTGTTTCCTTCTAGGGAGCCATTAGTTTCCTTTTTTTTAAGTATGGTATATAAACTCAACATACAGAGACTTAAAACTTGTTGGTTTATCCATCCCAGAGATCAACAAGATTTATTCTTGCATGAGTTTCTTGTGTTGGTGTGTTGAACTGTCTGCTGTGTGTTGCACCAGGATAAAGAAACTGGCTTCCACCGAGGCTTCTGCTGGGTGGGATTCTTCTCAGAGGAAGGACTGAACAATGCACTTCAGAAAGACCCACACATGCTGGAGGGAGCAAAGGTAAGGATCAAATGATGATCTTGTGGATAATGGAGTCTTCATAAACACAACACAACAGAAGCTTAGTTTTGCCAGAGAGATGGGGCTGCCACATAAGCCGCTTTACACCAAAACTTCCTGGGACTTTTTAGTCCCTAGAACTGCTTTTAAGGAACTAAAAGGTTCCTTCACCTCACTGTTGTCTACGTTACCACCGCGGTCTAAAGACCTGTGAAGATTAAGCAAATTAGTCCGCTGATGTACAAAAAAGCAACATGACATGTGACGAGGGCTGCTGGTTGTCACAGCGGTAAACAAACTGCAGCCTGTAGTTCAGTGTGTTTGCTTGTTTCATCTTAAAACACACTGGAAAAAAAGTTCACTGCGACGACGATATTCACTGCTGCATGTTGGAAATAATGAATGAAATTAAACTAAGAGTGTCTGTCTCCACAGTAAATCATCTGTTGAGTGTTTGATGGTTATTTATTTGTGCTTTCGGAAGTAACCGTCGTGAAACGATCAGAAAATACCTTTTCTTTCTCATTCACAGCACCGTCGCGCTGCGCTCTCTGTCTTGTACCGATCACCCTGTTGCTCATGCGATCTCTCTCTCTCTCTCTCTCTCTCTCTCTCTCTCTCTCTCTCTCTCTCTCTCTTTTTGTCTTTTTTTTTAATGAGTCAGAAGCTGACAGCAGAGCCTAACTTCACTTTTAGTGTTATCAAACAAAGAGAAATGCTCTCTCCTCATTCTGAAATGGTCCTAAACGAGTACTTTCTTGTTTATGAATGAAGCAGTAGGCTACACGAGTTGAAGCTGTTGAAGCAGCGCTGTGTGTGTGTGTGTGTGTGTGTGTTTCACCAATTAGCGATGGTCAAACCTGCAAACCCCTCCCCGAAAGATCCAGTACTCTCAGAAAGTAGTCTAGACCCTGGTCCCTGCAGTCAAAACGCAAAGAGTTCTTCAAAAGGTTCCCTAGTTCTGGGGGAAAGATCCTGCAGTTGAAACGTAGATATAGTCTGCTCTCCAAGCAGTTAGGGCTTCTGTGCCTTGCTCAAGGGCCAACACGTTCTCATCCCAACTCGTCACATACTGACGCTTTGTCAGACCCCTCAGCGTCACTTTTCTCTCACAGTAAACATGTTCTTAATGTGTGTTTAAGTTCAGGCAACTAAACCACTATAATTAGGTTTAGAAAAAAAATTACATGGTTGGACTTCAAATCACTACGTTTTGTAGAGTGAAAATGTGACTGGACGTTGTGAAGACGGGACACGACCGATCAGCTGATTGTAATGTGAAAGTGAAATTTAACACACGGGACATGAAGAGAGGTCTCCTGGATGAAAGCCTTGTGTTTGTTGGACCCATCCACCTCCCCTCCCCCCGCCTGGTGTGTCTCTTTCACTCTTTAAACCATGTCACCACAGCACCACCTGCTGAGCGTTTACTGTTACCACAGATGAATTTACATTGTAGATAATGGACAGCCTGGTGCATCGCATACCACCGCTAAAGGGCGCCTTGTGTGGCGTTATCGAACGCCAACGGCCGTGACAAAGCGTCGGTATTTGACGCCTTGGAAATGAGAACGGGCTGCAAGGACACCGCGGCAGGGCCCAGGCTGTGAGCTGGCATCTCTCCAGCTACCAATCCCCCACGCCGTCATAATAAAAGATCAGGCTTCTCACAATGATCACCAGTAAAAATGTAGTACATGTTAACATATCAGCTGATTGAAGCATATGAATGTTTTTAGAAATCCTACTAAACATAAAGACAGAAGCTGAAATGTGTGGTGTCCTTATTGATTCCCTGTTGTTTGTTTTCAGCTCCAGGTTCAGAGGAACAGACGGCCATTTGCAGGGCAGAGGTCAAACAAAGAGAGTGAAGACGACTGAAGCTCTGTGATGCTTCTGTGTGGATGAGACGGACAAACGTGCGCTATTGTTTTTCTCCAGCCCCGATTCGCAAAGACTGCCTCAGCTCTCTTGATATCTGCAATTGTGTTGGGTCATGAGGACGATTTAGAGCAGTATAGCAGGGTCGGTGTATGGATTTCCTTTTGTTACACATTCAGTGAATCTGGGCCTGAGTTGTTTTAATGCATTGCCCAGTAGTAATGTATTTATACTGTAACCCTCCTGTCACACACCATCAACAGGTGAATGCTAATTTATAAGGTTTATGAAACATAATTCACTAATTTCCAGTGTATGGTAATAAAAACAGTGTTCAAATCCATCGTCTCCAACTTGTAATGTAGTATTTTATTTTGTGGTTTTACTAGTTTTACTCGAGTAAAGGATCACAGTACTTCCTTCATCACTGCCGATGGACATCCGAGTGTCGGTTGTCCGGCCCTCTCTGAGCTCCGGAGGTGGAGGGAACGTGATGGTGAGACAGAGCTGATGAGATATTGAGCTGAATTTGATTAGAGATTTGAGTTGGCTGATATATTTTAGATTTGAAAGGTGCTTATGGAATAGTTATTGCTCATTAGCACAAATAACACTGCTGGTTTCAATGTTTATGATAAAGTGGATCTGAAAGTATGAAGTGAAGTTAAATGTGTGAGAAACATCATTATACGTATAATGATGTTTCTCACATTTAATTTCCACAGTCTGGCTTCAAATCACCACCTCGACACATGCATCGCCATTTTCCCGTCTCCATAATGTGCGTACGCATGAGTCAGAGTGTCCCTAAATGTGCGCACGTTCTCCCGTAAAGTTTGTTTTTATAGATCACAACCGTTGCGTGGGAAGTGGCGTAAGCACATTTCAGGCCCCGTTTTGAGCGTACCCAACGCTTATAAATGAGACCGACGGCTTCCAGCCGCCTTCAAAGAGTTTAAAGGAAGACACAGGAATAGTTACATCCTGTTAGAGCCCAAAAGTTATTATGAATATTCTGTTAAGAGAATACTTCCATAACCCAGTTAAGAGAAATTATGTCTTCAAGGAATTTGAAGCTGAAGAGGTTAAGATAATACGGAGAACATGTATTTCATTCCCTCTCCCTCCTATAAGGTGAAATCCTGGATGAGATTTACCCAACGAACGAGTTCTTAAGACTGAGGTTTAACTTTGATGTGAATAACTGTGTTTTGTGAAAGTGAAATTGAAAGATTGGAACATGTGTTTTATTTCATTGTGAATCAGTGAAGTTTATTCTGGAATGACATGCAGAGCTGGCTATGATCGAAGGGGATTGAGCTGTCAGCATTGACAGAAACAAATTTGGTATCTTTGCTGTGAATCGGAATTTAGATTTTGTTATTAATATTTTACTATTATTAAGTCAATTTTTTATACATAAATGCAGATACCTCAAAACTAAACCCTGTCTGACTAGTATGAAGAATGAGAATGAAGAAAATCATTGTCGATTATGACTGACAAAAAAAGCTGTTAAATGATTCTCTTTATTTGATATATACAAATTAATTTGAGATGAGCCCTGCTTCTTTTATCTAATGTGATATATATTTTATATATATATATATATATATATATATATATTATATATATTTTATATATATATTATATATATATAATATATATATATATATATTATATATATATATAAAGAGCACCAATGACCAACAATAGAATATGAGAAATAATGAGAAATAAATTAAAACATTTCAAGGTTCAAGGTTTTTTATTTGTCATTTGTCAATACCAGCAAAGCAGTCATTAATGAAGATCTGTGGTCTCAGGTTCCTTCAACAACGCTCATAAAATACATATATATAAAAAGGGGAAATCACACAAGTAAAAGTAAAAGCAAAATGATAATCTAAGGCATAAAATAAATATAAATATGAGTAAATATAAAATGGTGATGTAAAGGTCAATTTGTAAATTGGTTATTTAGTTAAAGACAGTATTATATATATATATTAGTTTTTATTACTTGTTTATTACTTGTACAAGTAGTTTTTATTACTTGTTCCTTGACCAGTTTTACTTTATTTTTTATTCACATTGAATGTTATCGTTGATATATGTTGTTGGCCATGCTCGACCTAAAGTTGTTGTTTTTCTGTTTTCTGTTATGATAACTTACAGTGCCTTGTTGTGTGTTTATTTTTAATAACGAATAAAAAACAATAATAAAAAAATCCTGTTAGGGCCCATCTGTAGGCTACTTGCAATTTGCAGACCCATTATGATTTATTTATATCTGTTTGTAAATAATTGCTTATAAATAACCTCCATCATTATTATTATTATTATTATTAATAACCACACATCATGTGTGTTTGGTAACAGATTGCACAACTAACGAGCCATACCTCTGACCATAGGAATGTATACTGTATGTTATATGACCAGGGAGCACCATATGTGTCGCCTGTAAAAACGTCATCGTGGTGGACCTAGGTGTAGTTCTTGTGTTACCCTTCCAGTACCGCAGAGAGAGCCGGTACCGGAGGTTCTCTCTCTCTCTAAAGAGCACAGTACCGTGCGAGCTCGGTAGCGAATGTGACTGTTGCAGCCTCGTCCCTTATAGTAGACTACGTTACCCAGAATCCTTCGCTCTTACGTCGGAAAGACTCTGCGGTGAAAACCAAAAGAGAGGAAGTGAAGACAAGTCGCGTGGTTCTCTGTGTACATCCATGGCTACTCCGGTAAGCTGCTTGTTTCACATTCAGTGTTCTGCATGTGACCGTCTGACTGACCGACTAACGTTCAACTTCAACACGGAGCCGGTGTTGCGGTTTATCAGGCGACCGGTTGACAGGCGACCTTGTGGTTGTCGTAGTTCCGCCAGCTGTTGAAAGCAGGAAGAGAACACGTTATATAGCTGTCCTCGTGAATGCCTCTTTTAATATTTCATAACAGTGTCTTTAAACACAGTGGGTTCATCTTTGGAGCCTGTTTGAGTAAATATGTGTGTCACGTAGAGGAACTCTTAAGCCTTTTAAAAGATAAAAATAAAATAAAAAAATAAAATAAACTTTTAACACTATATAAACTACCATTGTGGGAAAATAAATGAAGGAAGGGGATCTTATCATAAGATAAGATAAGATCAGATATTCCTTTATTAGTCCCGCAGTGGGGAAATTTGCAGTGTACGGGAATAGCAAAGGGAATAGCAGACAGTGGAAAATGATATTGCACAGTGAGAATGAATGAATGAAATTCCACCTGAAAATATCAGGTTATTGTCAGTTTTTTGGTGTGTAAGTGGTCTACTGGGAGCAGTGCTGGTTGTGGTCTACAGGGAGCAGTGCTGGTTGTGGTCTACTGGGAGCAGTGCTGGATGTGGTCTACTGGGAGCAGTGCTGGTTGTGGTCTACAGGGAGCAGTGCTGGTTGTGGTCTACTGGGAGCAGTGCTGGTTGTGGTCTACAGGGAGCAGTGCTGGTTGTGGTCTACTGGGAGCAGTGCTGGTTGTGGTCTACAGGGAGCAGTGCTGGTTGTGGTCTACTGGGAGCAGTGCTGGTTGTGGTCTACAGGGAGCAGTGCTGGTTGTGGTCTACTGGGAGCAGTGCTGGTTGTGGTCTACTGGGAGCAGTGCTGGATGTGGTCTACTGGGAGCAGTGCTGGTTGTGGTCTACTGGGAGCAGTGCTGGTTGTGGTCTACTGGGAGCAGTGCTGGATGTGGAGTCTGACAGCTGCAGGAAGGAAGGACCTGCGATAGCCCTCCTTCACACACTTTGGGTGGAGCAGCCTGTCAGTGAAGGAGCTCTCCAGAGCTGAGATGGTGTCCTGCATGGGGTGGGAGTCATTCTCCATCATGGATGACAGCTCAGCCATCATCCTCCTCTCTCCCACCACCTCCACTGTGTTGAAGGGGCATCCCAGGACAGAGCTGGCCTTCCTGATTACTCTGTCTAGATTTATAATGGATGTAGCATAATACACACACACACAGCATACAGTAAGCAGTCGCTCTAAAGACAGAAGGCAGTCAGATCAACTGGTGACCACACTGTCTGTGTACTTCACACCATTTATTTGACTGGTTTCCAACACGTTTAAAAGGTCAGTAGGCTATAGTGCTGCAAATCAATGAAGCACGTGTTTATGTTGTTATCACCTGGAAATAATGAAGTTTGAAGATCATGCATCCAGAAAAAACAAAAAATGTGTTCAATTCTTTTTGGGCAAGTGAGTTGTTAGATTTGCCCAACATTGCATTTTCAACACAGTCTAAGCTCAGCTTTACCAACTGAAGCTCGTACTGAATGCTGGAAAAAACAAACTTATGGTCTTTTCTAACTCTAGGAAGATGGAGTTGATTCAGTATTGTTACTACTCAAGGTCAACAAATTGAGGCAGTCTCTCCACATACAAATACTTTCTCTTATTTGTTCAATTTGTGGGTTGGTATTGTTGATCTTTCACCAGACCACAGTCTTACTCCCCTCACAGGGGATATTTTGTCAACCATGATTTCTTTATTGTGTATAAACATACAGTTGCTGTGCTAGGTCTGTGTGAACGGTGATAACCAAAGATGAACCCATGACTGTGCTCTGAAACAAACTGGTCTAACATTTCTATCCTTTCTCATTTGCTTTCACATGTAACCTCTTCACATAACCTCTGTCACTCTGTGAACTGGTCTGTGAGGACATATTTCCTCATGTTCATTCTTCTTCCCATAGTTCCTCTGATGGCTGGTCGACTCCTCAAAGTCTCCTCTTTGGCCACAGCAGTGTTTGCCTCCTCTGGGTTTTACCTCTACAACAGACAGCTGAACCTCAATGACCTGAGTGTCGTCCGCTTTGGACGAACCGCAGCCACAGTGAGTTCCCGCACACCTCTGCCCTCCGAGTCTTTATTTCATAATTGTGGACAGTTTTGATGTTTAATGGTTGACATGTTGTCAGTTTTTGCGACCAGGGGCCGTTATCGCCCAGCTCTCTTTTGGTCTTAAAGGTCCCATATTGTAAAAAGTGAGATTTTCATGTCTTTTATATTATAAAGCAGGTTTAACTGATATATAAATACTGTGAAAGTATTAAAACGCTCAATATATGGAGAAATACACACAGCCCGTATTCAGAAACTGTGTGTTTGAAACAAGCCGTCAGGATTTCTGTCCATTTGTGATGTCACAAAACTACAATATTTAGACAATTTCACAGTTTTAAGTGTAAACATTCTTAATGTGTCCCAGTTTATTTCCTGTTGCAGTGTATGTGAATGAGATCAGCTGACAGGAAGTAAACATGGACCCAAGCTGTTGCCTAGCAACGCAATTCCGCTGCAATTCTGCTGCCATTCCATTGAAATGCACTAAAACGGAGCGTTTCAGACAGAGGGTAAATACAGGTATATTCAGATAGACAGTATGAGGAAAATAATGTGTTGTTTGAACATTAAAGCATGTAAACATGTTCTAGTAGAAACACAAAATACAAGTATGAACCTGAGGATGAGCATGATACTGTATGTCTCCTTTAAGTCAGGTTTTTAGGTATAAGGACACAGGCTCTGTTTTAACTGGAGTAGATCACCGTGGTAACCTATGCTGCACAGCTAACCCGCGATCAGCTCAAAACCTGTCAACAGCCCGACTACCGACCAATCACATCATTGGAAAAATGGAGTCATCACGAACAAACCAATGAATGGCCGTTATAGCTACACATCAACCCTACACTGATGATTAGCTTATCAATGGCACATTTCAGTCAGCTAGACCTTACCAGGTGTTTTACTTCTTATCTTCAGACCTTTCTTGCACAGAATATGGGCTTTCATGTGCTTTTCAGCAGAAACAGCCTTTCTTTACACATAACAACTAATTCATAATAGTTCAATCATGAGACAAAGAATCATTAAAACGTCAACATGGATAATGGATAGTAATTGTATTTTGATAACTGAACATGTTTTTAAAAATGTGTTTTTACAAAAGCTATAATGATTCTGGCACCTATTTGTAGCTTTATGTTTAATAGTGTGATATGTGTTTCTATAGCTTTTGACTTTATTCTACTTCTGTGATTATGTTGTATGTGTTTCACCTCGCTGTAAAGTGCTTTTTTGCTGTCACAATAACCTAATTTCCCCACTGATATCTCTGCTTCTTCTATTATAATATTCATCATTCTGTATACTACATATATATATAACTTCTCACCAGTTTTCAAAAGCATAGTGCGGTGTTTGTGATTTTTGAAAGTTTGTCCCGTTCTGCAGCTTAGACTTGAAACTGCTTCAGATAGGCGACTGGACACATCAGTCAACCAACTGCTGGTAGTTACTGCTCTACTGCTTTCGCTTAGTTTAGCCGATCCTCCATGCTGTCACCCAGTCCTTTCAGAACCAAGTCATCCCATTCATACAAGTGGTTAGACATTATAGCTGATAATGTCAGTACAGTATTATTTAGGGGTGTAACGATGCATCTACTACATCGATGTATTGATTTATATTCCTACGACCTGACTACATCGACAGATACTCGGCAAGTTGTCCTTCACGGGAGACGTATATCGACATCAAATCGATCTGAAAAGCAAAAATCAGTTGTATCGATACTAAGGATTTGCACCTTGTATTTAAGGACAACAAACGTTATATAAAAGGGTTTTTTAGCTCTTGTATTAGTAAAGAAATGTTAAACGTTACTCCGGTTCTCCAGACATGCGCCAGCTTGCCAGCTCCGCCCATGGCATGCATGCAGACGAACGGAGCACTGGTCTCCTCGCTCTCTCATCCGGTAGTGGCGTGGAGGGACGCGGGCGTCAGTGTGCATGAGCTGGCTGCATGTTTCAGGCGCTATCGATCCACTCGATGAGGACGGCTTCACCCACCGGTGCTCTCCCCGTGTGCTGTCGTTTTTTTATTGAGAAAATAACTTTCCTTTCCCCGTCATGATATCTATGTGCAAGCAGTAATTTATCCCTGATTCCCTACAAGAAAAACTTTGAGGAATCCTAACCTGCACTGTCCATTACCAGCTAATTATTTCACAGTCACTCTGATTGAACTTTCAAAAAAAGTTACTGTATGGATTTCAAATCATTGAAACGTATCGTATCGTATCGTATCGTATCGTATCGTATCGTATCGTATCGTATCGCTCTAGATCAGCCAAATATCGTCCTTGAATCGTATAGGAACTATTGAAGTCGTATTGTATCGTTACAACCCTATTATTATTATTCCACAGTGATGCTCCAAACTTATACTTTATTTTTTGCTCATTTTCTGATTGTTTGTGGTGTACCTGCTGGCTCCTCAGCTCTTTACATGTCACTGCTGTTTGTCTGCAGACGGCCGTCATCAGTTTCGACTATCTGACTGCTTTCAACCATGTGGAGTACGGCTCGGAGGAGTACTGGGCACTCAGGTCCAAGGTAGGTGAACACATTGCCATAGGGATGGGGATACCTGTACTGACTCAAGCCGTGAGCAATGCAACCGTTCACGCCGTGCTTTCCACTGGCACACCTTTCAAGCTCACCACTCCTTCTGTGTTTATCAAATAGCAGAATATCTATATCTTGTTGTTTAGATCACTTTTTATTGAACAAGCTCTGTTAACTCAGTGAGGAACACATTTCCTGTAGCTGCTTCACAATAAAAGAACCTGCTGGTTCGCTGGTGGAACATTTTTAATGTGAACTGTTTGATTTGTATCAGCAGTAAATGAACACCGATATGGCTGGAGAGTGAACTCAAAATCACAACCACTTACAAGCCATAAACGTACTGATAGCTGAATACTGGCGCTTGTTTCTCGTCACTAGCACAGCTACATGTGTTGAACCAATCAGTTTAGCACAAGACTAGGCTGGGTTTTAGGGAGTGGGGTTTAAATCCAATCTCCAAACTATAGTTTTTTTTGTGACACATCACAACTTGTTCCCAACTGAAGAAAACACTTAATATAGCTGATATAATAATATCTGATAACTGAATTTTGTTGCCACGGCAGCAGAATGGAGCTGTAAACACAACATTAACATTGATATGGTGAATTTATTTGCATGCAGTTTTTCTTCGTTAGACATCCAGTAGAGAAACATGATCATTCTTTCACCTGATGACTGCTAGTCCAATATGAATATATCTTTCGACTCTGGTTTGGTCTCCACCAACTCCTGAGAGAACGATCTGTCTCTTTAGCTACTTAAATGCTCCACTATGTTCACCAGCTAGTCTCTCTAACTGTGTCTTGTCTGCTGTTTGCTGCTGAGCAGCTAAGTGTCCTCTTGCTTTTAGAGCTGGAAACCAGGTTGATGAGAGCGCTGAGACTGAAGTAAAACCGAAAAAGTTTCAGAGATGAACCTCAAGTAGACATGACTGTCAAGCAGCATACATGTTGTTTGTTGCAGAAATCCCATCAGTAGAATAAAGGTAAGAAGAGTAAATGCCAGCCGGTGTGCATTGAGTGATTTGTGCTGGCGTTTGTTAAAAGGCCACAGCTCAGTCGGGTCCACTCAGGAGACTGCTGCCGGAAAGGTCAGAGACCACCTGCTCTGACACAACGTGCACGGAGAGCTCCACTGCAGCAAGAGAGCTGCAGTGAACCTTGAAGAGCATGGTTTAGCATGGCTTGCCACACACACACACGCGCACACACACGCACACACACACACACACACACACACACACACACACACACACACACACACACACACACACACACACACGCGCACACACACACACACACACACACACACACACACACGCGCACACACGCACACACACACGCACACACTTGGTACAGCCCCCTGGGCCCTGCTGGTCAAGGCTGGCTACACATGCTGATTAGAATTAATGCATGGTGCTGATTTAACACAGAGAGGAGACTCGCCTCCTAATTATTATGAAGTCATAGAGGTGAGGCGACAGCACGGCAGCTCCACACTTGTTTAGTGTCTTTTTACTGCTGATTTTTCCTGCGGTATATTTTTCTGTCTAAACCTGTGATTATCAAACTTTTTTGGCCCTCCTATCCATTATCCAGGTCCCTTACCGCCCCCCATCAAATAAAATGTAGGCTATTTGTCTTCGTAAATATTAATGTTGATTAATCTTCTTCTTCCTCTTCTTATTATTATGTTGATTTATTATTTATTTATATTCTCATTATATTCTTATATCATTTGAAAAGCATGTGAATAGAATAGATATTAATGAGACATTCAGACTTTAATTACGTTTGGCATTACTTGCCAACCTTGAGACCTTAAAGGTCCTGTATTATAAAAAAGTTAGATTTTCATGTTTTTTTTTATTATAAAGCAGGCTTAAGTCCTATATAAATACTGTAAAAGTAGCGAAACGCTCAATCCACAGGGAAATACACACAGCCCGTATTCAGAAACTCTGCATTTGAAACAAGCTGTCAGGATTTCTGTCCGTTTGTGATGTCACAAATATACAATATTTAGACCCGTTACACAGTTTTAAACATAACCATTCTAAATGTGTCCCAGTTTATTTCCTGGTTGCAGTGTAATGTGAATGTCATCAACTGACAGGAAGTACACATGGACCCAAGCTGTTGCCTAGCAACGCAATTCTGTTGCAATTCCGTCGAAATGCGCTAAAACTGAGCGTTTCAGACAGAGGGTAAATACAGGCATATTCAGGCCGACAGTATGAGGAAAATAAAGTTTTTTTTTAACCTAACAGCATGTAAACATGTTCTAGTAGAAACACAAATTACAAGTATGAACCTGAAAATGAGCACGATATGGGACCTTTAAAAAAAAAAAAAGGTTTTTCGCAGAGAAAATATTCTGCAGCAATACCAGGAGCCTAGTAATCGGGTCTGAACGGCCACGTCACGAACGGGCACAGCACTAAAAAATAGAAAATCAATATGTGGCGGTTAATGTTGATACTGTGGCGGGCTGCCGTAAATAAATCAATGTATGGGAACCTCTGGTATGTTTGTAATGAGCTCGTTTCTGCATCACATCTTCCTCGTTGTCCTGTTAACGCGTCACCCTGCGTTCATCTCTCAGCAGAAGCAGCCGCCGTTATTCAGCCTCTCGTGAAGAGCTTCACACACACAAGCCACTTAAGCAGCCAGTCTTCCAAGCTCATAAAAGGCTGCCCTGAGTGAACCGAAGGGCCATTCACAGTCAATTAGACTGTATCGCAGAACAAGCATGGGAGCACTCAAGTCTGCCAAATGAATGGATGAACATGAGAGAACAGATGGACAGCTTTTTGTCCTCTGCACCTATCTGAAGCTCTGCCGTGATTCCTCTCAACCCTAAACGCCTTTGCGCACCGAGTCTTTCCAATTCCATTGTCACAAAATAAATATCTTCACATTGTGTCGTTCACGTTTACGCACCGATTTCAAAACTTCCGTTCGTCATTCATTTTCATTTTCAAATGTTCAATTTTCTGTTGGTTTTTTTTGCGTCCGTCAGCGTAGTTTGACCACTCAGAGCGACCGTCTGTGCAGACCTCGTCATCCAAAATGGCCTCTGATAAGCTGATTGACTTCCTCTCCCTAGTACAAAGCCCTTTACGACAAACAAAGTAAAGAATCCAGAGATGCTGAATTTAAAGATAGATTGTTGCAGAACAGCTTGGAATCAGGGATGGTCGCAAAACAAAGGATGTAGGAAAGATTATACAGTAGTGATAGTTCTCGAGACAGCGTAACGATAGCTTCTTGCTAACATCATTCATTCATTAGCCCTGTTTGGGACTAGCGCTATCCATCGTCCACCAATAGAATAATAAAACGCATCAGATTCAGTGTGTAAAAAAAAAACGCATACTGTAAGAAACACTTGATAACCAGTACGAAGGAGTTGCTGTTGTTGCGTTACAATGTGATGTTTTCTGTTCTAAAGATAAAACTTTCCCTTTATCACCCAGCTTCACCTGGAAGTTAACCACGATAGCCTGCGTCCTGGGAAACATCCATATCTGCCCACATTTTTAAGTGGATATAAATGAGAATGATGGGAGTCTATTGGGTTATGCAGTGGTCTCCAACAACTACCGGTAGCTCGCTACCCGTTTCTGAGTGGCTCGCTTACGGTTCAAAGAATATGTACATAAATTTGATAACACAAAGTCACTTTGTAAAACTGTTTAAATTACTACCCAAATCAAATGGGTAGTGGGTCAATTTCCGGCTGGTAGCAGTCTACGAACAAAGAAGGTAAAGGAGCCAAAAACAAACGGTTAAAAGATGACAGTCTCTGTTTACCAAACTGACGAAGAAGGCCAAAGAAACAAAGAGGCTTCGTTTAGTGGCGCACATAAATGGAAGAATTGTAATAGAGGCGATGACTGCGGTGGCTGAAACGTTATTAAGGGACCATAAAAGTAAGAAAGAAATTATGTCTGCTATTGGCGATGTACAACTTGGCGCTTTGAGTAGCTTCATTTTGTCAAATTAGCTCTCAGAGGGCAAAATTTGGAGAACCCCTGCGTCACACTCAAAATAGCGTAGTGTGACTCAGAGGGCTGTAGCCTATTGAATAGTTTGAAGCTTCATTCGTGACATTGACGTTACAATTATTCTTAATATCTTACTGAAACATTGCGTGCAGTCCACCTTCTCTTCCCCTCTCTGTCTCTCTGTTTCACTCTCTCAAGCGTGCACACACTCACAGCGAGCACTGCGCCGCGCTCCTCGTCTCTGTAATTTGTCTCAGCCTGAAAGAAAGAAGCATAGATGTAATCATTATTTATATCATCATTGTAGTGGCTTTGTTTCATATTTACACAGTCGGCTGGCTGTGGATGAACACACAGAACTGGACAGCCAGAGGACCGGGAGGAGATTTGACAAACAGTATATTGAATTAGAAGCACAGCGGAGCGGAGGCATTTACACTTTTGTATCCTATAAGTTTATATTTAAGTTGTCTTGGCAACATATCTTACAATATTAGGCTGTTTAATATGCTATTAATTAATTAATTAATTAATTAATTAATTAATTAATTAGGCATATTTCCCAACAGACATTTTGGCCGTTGATCATTTCATCTGCCAGACAACTACACGTGATACCGGCAAAAAGCCAGCACATGCCGGCAAACGTAAACCCCGCCGTACACAATGCAAAAACTACTACAGACGATGGCTGGGTATCGGTACTCCATACTTTACAGGTATTGACCGAAATAACCTAGTGCTAGTCTTAGTATTGAAACTTCTCCAGTCAAACGATAACCAGCAAATGATCCTTTTTGTGCCAAGATAAAGAAAAGAATGACTATGTTTTATGGTTTTGCTCACAGCCAATCATTGAAGGGTTCTTTGATTTAATGCAATGTTTGATTGGTCCACTACCGCAGCAGCTGCAACCCATACAGCCGGGCCCGCCTGCACGGCTCTGAACACGGAGGCTAGAAGCTAGCGGTGCTAACAGTGGGCAACTCCAGGGTCTGAAAAGTGAAGCCAATGATGAAGTGCCTTAAACGTGCATTGCACTTGTAAATTATGGTCCCATTTAGAGTCAAATAGACCATAAAGCAGGGGATGTTTCAGGGCGTGGCTACCTTGTGATTGACAGGTCGCTACCACGGTGATGTCCAGTCTGGGAGTTGTCCGTGTTCTCTTCTTAGAAATTCGACCCTTTCACGGTGTGTTTTCAGTTCATGAAAGTTATTTGAACCATTTTGGTCTTAAAAATGTCTTACTCAGCCGTTCCGTTTGTACCCTCTCGTGTCAAGTTTCAAGATTCAAATTTGTTTATTCGTCATATGCACAACAATTACAGCAAGCATTGATCGGTGGCAATGAAAATCTTGGGTCTCAGGTATCTGAATGAAATATCCCTCTCTGCACATTGTGTGTGTTTAGTTGGCAATTCATATAAAAACACACTGAAGGCTTATGTTGTTAAAGTCTATCTTTATTATCACTGCTAAGTTTTCTGGTTCAGTTGCGGGGGTGGGGGCGGTTGAGGGTTGGGAGGGGGCCGGTTGAGGGTTGGGAGGGGGCCGGTTGAGGGTTGGGGCTGGTTGAGGGTTGGGAGGGGACCGGTTGAGGGTTGGTAGGGGGCCGGTTGAGGGTTGGGAGGGGGCCGGTTGAGGGTTGGGGCTGGTTGAGGGTTGGGAGGGGACCGGTTGAGGGTTGGTAGGGGGCCGGTTGAGGGTTGGGAGGGGGCCGGTTGAGGGTTGGGAGGGGGCGGTTTAGGGTTGGTAGGGGACCGGTTGAGGGTTGGGAGGGGGCCGGTTGAGGGTTGGGAGGGGGCCGGTTTAGGGTTGGGAGGGGGTAGGTTGAGGGTTTGGAGAAGGCCGGTTGAGGGTTGGTAGGGGGCCAGTTGAGGGTTGGGAGGGGGCCGGTTTAGGGTTGGGAGGGGGTCGGTTGAGGGTTTGGAGGAGGCCGGTTGAGGGTTGGTAGGGGGCCGGTTGAGGGTTGGGAGGGGGCCGGTTTAGGGTTGGGAGGGGGCCAGTTGAGGGTTTGGAGGAGGCCGGTTGAGGGTTCGGAGGGGGCCGGTTGAGGGTTGGGTGGGGGCTGGTTGAGGGTTGGTAGGAGGCCGGTGGAGGGTTGGTAGGGGGCCATTTGTGAGTTGGTAGGGGGATGTGTGTGAGTTGGGAGGGGGCTGGTAGGGGGCTGTTTGTGGGTTGGGAGGGGGCTGGTTGTGGGTTGGTAGGGGGCTGTTTGTGGGTTGGGAGGGGGCTGGTTGAGGGTTGGTAGAGGGCCGGTTGAGGGTTGCGAGGGGGCCGGTTGAGGGTTGATAGAGGGCCGGTTGAGGGTTGCGAGGAGGCCGGTTGAGGGTTGATAGAGGGCCGGTTGAGGTTTGGGAGGGGGCCGGTTCAGGTATCTGAATGAAATATCCCTCTCTGCACATTGTGTGTGTTCAGTTGGCAATTCATATAAAAACACACTGAAGGCTTATGTTGTTAAAGTCTATCTTTATTATCACTGCTAAGTTTTCTGGTTCAGTTGATATGCTGTATTTTACAAATATACCGATTACGATGTTGGTGTTAGCAGAACATTTTTGGCATATAAAGGTAATTGTATACTTCCTGCATCTACGGTATGTAGCTGCAGTGGTTTGTGAGATGTGAATTCCATCAATACTAATGCCTGTGCAGCCCAACAGTTCTGATTGGTGGACAGACCTATAAGCGTGCCAACGGTACATGCACCTCTTCTTCTTCTTCTTCTTTTTGTTGACAGGTTGCCATTTTGATTTGTAGTCTAAATGTATGGGATGTGTCCATGTACACAGACACTCAGTGTAGTGTGCACATCCACTGCTGTGGGCTCTAAGGAGTGTCTTCTTTAGAGGTGATCAGTTGCGAAAAGTACAGGTTAGTCGTAGGCTCAGAACAGTGGACATCATGTTGTGTATGGGTGTTTGCTCATCAGAGACAGAGAGAGGGTGCAGCCGCTGTTCCAACCGATGTTGTAATCCTTAAATCCACATCTGATGGCCTCTCGTCAGTGCCTGTCAACAGTAATAGTCCACACTATTGGTATTAGAGGCATGAGAAACAGTAGTTCCTTTGTTATTTTGTCTTTATCACATGAGGATACCAGAAGTCTTCAAATTCAGCGATACGTTGACAGAAAGGTGACATTCAATTCTGTCGTCATGTCCTACATCAGCATGTCAGGAAGGAGCTTGAATATAATAAATAATTCAAATAATTGAATAAATTACATGGGTATTAAACAAGGAAAAGAGGCACTAAAGGTGTGTCTCCAGGGCCCCCGTCAGTGTAGGATGCAGCCTATCAAGTCATGGCCTTCAGTCAACCAGTGGACTAAAACCTGAACCTCCTCCTCCTTTTCAGGGGAATCACAAACTTTCTCAAAGAGACCAAACTCTATAAGATGATCAACTTGATGCTTCACTAAAACACACGATGGAAGTGTGTGAGTAATTTTAGGCGCTTAATGTCGTGGTATGTGGTCCATGTGGTCCATTGGTCCAAGCTATGTACTGTACTTGTCTCGATGCATTTGTCCCTGTAGTAACCTGGATAACCTGATGCTATAACGTAATCATTTCCCACTTTAGGATCAATAAAATCCATCCATCCATCCAAATAAAAAATTAAAAATATTATATTAGATTAGATTAGATTTTGATATTAAAGAGCTCTGACCATCATATGTACTTGAATTGATAAATAAACGTGTCAGTGCTCTCTGGTGGACAAACTGTATAGTTTATATCTTATTAGTCAAAAAGTCGACCGCTCTTCTCTAATGGACATTCTGTTACATTTTAGTATTAACTCACAAACATATGCACACTGCTGGTTCTGTACATCTATCTGTCCCCTTCCTCCTTGTTTTGTCTTTCCAGATGTCCTCTCCAGTCCCGTGCTGATGGGACAGATTAAAAGACAAAATAATTAGAGAAATTAAAATGCACATAAATAGAACCCAAACAAGAGCAGAACCATGAGCGAGTGCTGGGTGATGGAGATAGGTCCTTATCTCTGGACTGATTATGCAACCCTTCTAAACGCCTCTCCTCGCTCTCTTTCTCTATTTTTCTCCCTCCTTCTCTCCCTCTTTCAGGGACTTCAGGCTTCTCCGCTATTAGCATCTCATTACAAGCCATGCCAACAGATGATTGGGAAATTAAATGTAGCTTACTTAACTGACATGAATAATGCATGATGGCCGTGGCTGAGGCCTATGGGCAAGGTTGGGAGGGGGCCGGTTGAGGGTTGGGAGGGGGCCAGTTGAGGGTTGGGAGAGGACTGGTTGAGGTTTGGTAGGGGGCCGGTTGAGGGTTTGGAGGAGGCCGGTTGAGAGTTGGTAGGGGGCTGGTTGAGGGTTGGGAGGGGGCCGTTGAGGGCTGGTAGGGGGCCGGTTGAGGGTTGGGAGGGGGCCGGTTGAGGGTTGGGAGGGGGCCGGTTGAGGGTTGGTAGGGGACCAGTTGAGGTTTGGGAGGGGGCCGGTTGAGGGTTGGTAGGGGGCCGGTTGAGGGTTGGTAGGAGGCCGGTTGAGGGTTGGTAGGGGGCTGTTTGTGGGTTGGTAGGGGGATGTTTGTGAGTTGGGAGGGGGCTGGTAGGGGGCTGTTTGTGGGTTGGTAGGGGGCCGGTTGAGGGTTGGGAGGGGGTCGGTTGAGGGTTGGGAGGGGGACGGTTGAGGTTTGGGAGGGGGCCGGTTGAGGGTTGGTGGGGGGCCGGTTGAGGGCTGGTAGGGGGCCGGTTGAGGGTTGGGAGGGGGCTGGTTTAGGGTTGGTAGGGGGACGGTTGAGGTTTGGGAGGGGGCCGCTTGAGGGTTGGTGGGGGGGCGGTTGACGGTTGAGGGTTGGTGGGGGGCCGGTTGAGGGTTGGTAGGAGGCCGGTTGAGGGTTGGTAGGGGGCCGTTTGTGGGTTGGTAGGGGGATGTTTGTGAGTTGGGAGGGGGCTGGTAGGGGGCTGTTTGTGGGTTGGGAGGGGGCTGGTTGTGGGTTGGTAGGGGGCTGTTTGTGGGTTGGTAGGGGGCTGGTTGAGGGTTGGTAGAGGGCCGGTTGAGGTTTGCGAGGGGGCCGGTTGAGGGTTGGGAGGGGGACATTTGAGGTTTGGGAGGGGGCCGGTTGAGGGTTGGGAGGGGGCCGGTTGAGGTCGGGAGGGGGCAGGTTAAGGGTCGGGAGGGGGCCGGTTGAGGGTTGGGTGCCTCAAATACAGAGATTTCAAAATGCCTCATGTAAACATGTAGTAAAACTTTATCAATTACAGATTTTGAGGTGAACCTGATATATTGTTTCTATCTGAATTCAGTAATGGGCATGTCAATTCTGTCTCCCATTAAATGAGACAGAACCCATCCCATTGCATACAAAGCAGTATGTTGTTGTGGCCTTGGGGTAGTGGCTCAGCTGTCCATTCATTGCTGTTCCACTAACCAATATGTTAATTTTTAAGGAACACAGATTGGTTTTGTAGAGTCCAAATTGCTCCTCTAAGCTAGAGGCTCTCCCTCACGTTAGTATCTGCTAATACAGCCCATGTTGTGTGTTACTGCTACATCTTTTCCAACTATTTCTGTGTGGGAGTTCATATTGGTCAAACCAAAGAACGTGACTGTTATCTCCGCCAGTGTGACACGTGAGCATCAGCATTATTGCATTTCTTCAACTAAGAAAGAGTTGATCAAAAGAACAGAGGATTCAAAGAAGAATGGATAGAGAGAGAGAGATCCTGAGCCTGTGTGCTCATACAGCAACACTATGATCAACAGTCACCTTCTGTGTCCAGGTTCAAGTCCTGCTTACTGACAAACAGCCATTCCTTCCATTAAGTCAAGTAGTTATATAATATAATGAAATATTTAATGTATGACGTTGTTTGTTAGTTTAACAAATGTAAAAATGCCCATTGGGCGAGGGCTGTAATGACATACACTGAGATAGTCTGTATTTGAAACCTCATACTATACTAGTAGTACATACTGATTTGGCCAAAATTTAGTATGCAGTATGCAAACAAAAGCAAAATCTACAGTATGCCAAAAATACCCGGATGTCGTACTGATTTGGAAAAAATCTCCAGTATGCATCGGACCAGTCTACCTCACCTACTGTATCCCACAATGCAAAGCGCTGGACAGCTACAGGCTACGGTTACAACAACAACAGCAGCCAAAAATGGCTCGTTTTTTACATTTTTTGTAGCTATTTCATCATTATATTCACTTCTGAAAAGTTCTGAGGAGAGAAATCAACTGTGTAGATTTTGAATATTGACAGTTTTACGATATTAGATGGCGAATCGAAGATTTGCAACAACGTTGTCGCAGTTTAGAAGCTCCACAAACTGCCGTGACAGCTAACCAGCACCTACAGGGGTCGCTACCTCTCCAGCCGAGTGGTCACGCTCACAGACCGCTGTGAGCTGGAGCTCTCAAGAGACTGGTCTGTACACGAGGGACTTTTATTTCCTTGTTGATGGATAGTTTGTTTAAATATCACAATGCAAATGTCCATTATAAATTAACGGGAACATGTGTTTATCTGCCTTTTTGGAGTTGAAAAGCTCCACAATCGCCCACGGGCGTAGCTCGCTGGAGAGCCGGCCAGTGACGCTCACAGAGCGGCTACAGAGCAGCAGAGTGGCGAGGGAAGAGGAGAGGGAAAGAGCAGCCTCTGACGGGGCAGAGAGATACCTGCTGAGACAACATGACCCTTTTTAACATTCCTCTAATATTTGTAGGGAGATCAGTCCTCTGTGTAGTTGCTGTAACTGAAAAAGCAGTTTGAGTAAATGTTGTGGTTCAATATTTTGTATTTCCCGTCTCCCCTCATTGATGATCCTGTTTGTCGGACTTCATTATGAGCTGTTAGAATAAATAGTTTAAACCTGCGGTATCTTGTAACGTAAACAAATATAAAATAAACAACTAAATCAAAGTTGTATTTTTCGATAATATTGTAATAGTGGTACAAGTTAGTTTTTTTGTCCAGTGCTTTAAGAGCTGGTTTAAAGGATAAAGCCTGGTCTAGCATACTGCTAGATACATCGCTTTAACCGTTGCATACTGCATACTACTCAGGAACGCAGTATGCAGTATACAGTATACAGTACTTATTGCACGGCTGTGTTCAATACTCGATTCTGATTGGTCAATCACGGCGGTCTGTAATTTCTCTATAACAGACCGTTGCTATGTATAACAGACCGTTGCTATGGGCGGAGCTCTGATGTCAGACTCTGGAGTACCATTTTTGTGTCAAAATATTGATTTCTTCAGTAAGTAGCCGTGTAATAAGCTGGATAATGTACAGCTAGCGGGTCATTGTTGTGAAAGAATCCCCTTCAGGGCGATGAGAGACCCCTGACGCGTAGCATCACCCTGTCGGGGGTTCTTTCACAACAATGACCCGCTCGCTGTACATTATCCCTTCCTTACTGCATCCCTCAGTAGTATGTCGGTTTCGAATACAGCCATAGTGTTTGATTGAAAGCAGCCTCGTGAGGAGATGAGTGCACTACAAGTCACAAGGTTATTTTAGGGGATTGGGTGGAAAGGGGAGGATATGGGGGAGGAGGAGATGAGGAAATGGTGACAGCGAGAACAAACAGATACTGATGTCTAATGATCCCCTCGCTTCCTCAGCTGCAGGAGAGAAAGGCAGAAGCATAGAGATGATTTGGGGAAGCAGCCATTTTGAAGGTGGCTTTTCACCGCTCAGATGAGCCGGAGAATAAAAACACTGATTCACTTGGCTCGTCTGCATAGCATCATGCAAATTGTCTTTTCAAAACCACCCCGATGTTAGAGATAAAGAGTAGTCTTTTACCCCCTATTACAGCGAATGTGTTTGAGGGTGCCACACACAGTAATATGAAAGCTCTGTGGGGAAGGAAATCAAAGTGCTCGATTAGTGACTTCTCATCAGGGGAAATATCCTTCTATCCGCATCAGCTACTGTGACAATGACTTCTTCTATAGCTCCTTCATATAGCTGACTCACTTCCCCACAGAGTGTGGACAGGATAGAGGGTGCAGTGCCTTCTCAGGGACAGTTACTGGGATTAAACCTCAGGCCACTCAGTTCCACAGTTGGTTAAGTCCATTTGTGTGGTTTTACTTTATTTACGGTGTATTTATTTAGAAACTTTTAGTATTTTTTCCCATTCCAATTCTAATGTCTGAATATTCTTAAGGTCCCATATCGTGCTCATTTTCAGGTTCATACTTGTATTTTGTGTTTCTAATAGAACATGTTTACATGCTGTAATGTTCAAAAAACACATTATTTTCCTCGTACTGTCGGCCTGAATATACCTGTATTTACCCTTTGTCTGAAACGCTCCGTTTTAGTGCATTTCTATGGAATTGCAATGGAATTGCAATGGAATTGCGTTGCTAGGCAACAGCTTGGGTCCATGTTTACTTCCTGTCAGCTGATGTTATTTTACATCCACTGCAACAGGAAATAAACTGGGACACATTTAGATTGTTTACGTTTAAAACCGTGTGATGGTCTAAATATCGGATATTTGTGACATCACAAATGGACAGAACGGCTTGTTTCAAACGCACAATTTCTGAATACGGGCTGTGTGTATTTCTCCGTATATTGAGCGTTTTGATAGTTTAACACTATTTATATAGCACTTAAACCTGCTTTATAATGTAAAAGACCTGAAAATCTCACTTTTTACAATATGGGACCTTTGAGAATTAAAAGTTCATAGCTCTTTGAAAGGGTGAACTTGCATTGTTATGCTATTATATTATCATTATACCAGTGGCATTAAATGGTCTTATTATTATTATTAATGGTATTTTTGGGGCCATATATTGTCCATCGAAAGAAGTTATCGTGCAGCCCTAATAGGCTGCTTAAATATAATCCCCTGATTGCAGGGGTAAGTGGGGTAGCACAACTCTAACTTTGCTCCCCCGTAACTGAATAATGGGGATGCAATTGCTCCACTTGCTCCATTGCTCGGGCGCCTATGGGCGTGACATTTTATTCAACCTAAGTGGGTTCTGGGTATGGTTCTGTTTTATTGCCATATGTCTCAGGCCCATGTTTCAGTATGTGTAGTACTTCTCTATATACTGGTTCATTAATTGGAGGAGCATCAGGCTGCTGCCAGTGTTGGTTTTCTTGCTCTGTTAGTTTGGGGCAAGTTCTCCTTGAGTCTGTTTTGACCATCCTGGGTCCTATTCCTGGGTCAGATTAGCTCTCTCTCTTTCTTTTCAGGTTTGGATAAGACCAAAACTGCAAATGCAGATTCAAATCAGGCACATTGATGTTACATGGTATCATCTTGTACCACTCGTCCACTGTGATGCCACAAAGTACACACTTAAAGGACCAGTGTGTAACATGTTGGGGGATCTATTAGCAGAAATGTAATATAATATTCATAACTATGTTTTCATTAGTGTGTAATCACCTGAAACTAATAATTGTATTGTTGTTAGCCTTCGTCAATCAGTCTCCACCACCACCATCTTGATTAGTATGTGACCTGCAATAACACAGACACCACAGATTCACCACAACATTAGTCAGAAAGAATGTCTTATGTTTTACAACTAATTAATTATACTGCAACAACTAGTACTACTCTTAATGGTGCTATAATACTTGTATTACTAGTATTGGTACAAGTACTAGGGGTTCAGCGTTAATGGTGATTTTTTTTCACTTGCCCAGTCGGTAAATTTTTATTTGCCCCTATACAGGTCGTTTTATTTATTAGTGGTCATCAAATAACAAGTAAGGGGTAATGTACAGCGAACAGGTCGTTGTTGTGAAAGAATCCCCGACAGGGCGATGCTGCACGGTCTCTCATCGCCATAGAGGGGATTCTTTCACAACAATGACCCGCTAGCTGTACATTACCTCGCTTATTACACAGCTACTTACTGAAGAAATCAATATTATGACACAAAAACGGTCCTCCAGAGTCCGAAATCGGAGCTGCGCCCATAGCAACGGTCTGTTATACATAGCAACGGTCTGTTATACATAGCAACGGTCTGTTAAACATAGCAACGGTCTGTTATACATAGCAACGGTCTGCTATACAGAAGTTACAGACTGCAGAACGCCGTGATTGACCAATCAGAATCGGTTATTCAACACAGCCGTGTAACAACAAAGAATATAGTTAAGTGTAATTTTTAAACTTTATTGAAGTAAATAAATCAGAATAAGGAGACAGTTGGTCATAGATGCTCATAAACTTTGTCTGTACCCGACGCCATTTTCTGCCCGACCGGTACTGCGCATGTGCAACTCTCAAGAGAGCTGAGAAGGAAGCAAGATGACTCACTCCTTAGCTACTTCCATCAGCAGCTTCGGAACAAAAACAATGTGTTTAATTCTGCCCGATAGGGTCAGTGAGTTTCTAGATTTACTATCCTGACGGGGCATTTTACTCGCCCCTGGAAATACTTTTAGTTGAGTTCTGCTGCTACTAAAGTTACCATATCAGGGCTCCAGACTAACTTTTTTATTTAGGTGCACCCAAAATTTTGCACTGCACAAATACATTTTAAGCATTTTGTCAGTTCCCATAGACCTACACTGGGGATGTCACAATTCCAGACATTTAGTAGTCGATACCAAAACCAGAGGAATTCCATGATTCTCCACCAGTTTGATACCACAGTATAAAACAAAAGTCAAACAATAAACCCCACTTCAACATCCACACCTTTATTACTATCTGCATACAGTTTTTTGTTAAGTTAAACAGGTCATAATATCCTATATATTTATATATTTTATTTTGCTATGAAAACATCTCCTTCAAACAATGGTAATTATTATTATTAGTTTCTATATTTTTCAAGATTACATTTGAACACATGATGATAATGTTATACTTGACCTTCGCCCAGTATACTCTCTTCCTCTCGTCCTGCCGATTTCAACACAGATTTGTTGTTCACGGTGTAGCATCATCGATGGTGAGTTTAGTCTCCCTACGGTACCATCGGGTAGCCACATGTTTACATACTACATTGGTATCAGAGTAGTGTCATGTAATGTGTGCGTAGCGAGGGAGTGGTTGAGTAGCTACAGATCAGCTGTTTGGCGATCGATCGAAGCAGAGAAGAAATTAGCGGTTAAGTTGTCTTTGTTATTAAATGCACAGAGTCTCACACACACTCACACTTTGATGACCGGTGATAGCAGTCTGGGCTGGTCGGTTAAGGACAGGTTTAATGGACACTGCAGCATTTCTCTTGATGAAAAGAGAATCAATAGTTCTGTTCATTTTTTATGGTTGCAGTACCAGGTGAGGTTCCACACATATACTCACAGAGACAGACCTGCTAAATGTCAGGTGCACCGGTGCGACCAATGAAAACGTTTAGTCGCACTTGACGGATTTTTTATCAATGCTTTCAACATGGAATGAAGAAGGATAACAAGCGGTCACCCTTGAGATGTCCAGTGTGTGGTGAGGAAACAATTACTACTTGACAAATAAACGTAGCGCACTAAACAGTACAATATTTTCTCTGAAATATAGCAGAGTAAAATGTAAAGTAATAAAAAACTATACTTAAGTATAGTGGTAGTAGTAAAAGTACTTACTGTAGTAACCAGTAATGTGGTAACTCAACCATTCTCTTGATTTTATTAGACAGGGATGCACTTCACCTTTCCAACAGCAGATGTCAGCACATCCCTCTGTACATCAGCACTGTTGTTCTCCCACAAAAAACAGGAGTGTGCTCAGCTCAGATAAGTGCCCCCCCCTCTCCCCGCCGCCTCTTCTGAGGGACACACTATGTAAATGCTGGGGTGGGGCTGGATGACTGCTGACCTTGAGAAGCTCAGCTTATCAGGCAGTCTGAGGTGGTGAATCCTTAAGGGACGTGGAGAGGAGGGAACGTTTAACATTTGCTTCCCAGCTGCCTGCTGTAGTTAGATCACCACTGACAAGCTGATCACCAGCAGCAGCAGCAGCAACAATACTCCATTTTTTCCGTCACTGTCGTTGTCACTGTGCCACCCAGGGGCAGAGGAGTCAAACGGCAGCTGGCACAGCGCCTTACGGCACGACATTTGAATGTTGTATGTTTTTCAAGGAGTGGCTACCCAAATATGATGTGTCATGAATAAAAAAAAAAAAAAAGCTTTTATTTTTCAGTCTGTGCAAATTATTATCCTTCCATATAACTTATTCCACATGTTTAGCTGTGGCAGATACTGACTTCTGTAGTTACTGTACTACAGTATTGTTCAACATAAAAGACTCCGAGGTTTTTTAGATATGTTTAGACTGTGTTTACCTGATTCATGCGACTAAATATCCATTATGACACAGCTGGAAATGGAGAGAAAATGTTTGATGTCCTAAAAAATATATATTTTTTCTCTCACCAAAAACAAAGTGTGAAAAAGCTGAGTGTTGTTGCTGAAGCTAGAACAGACCAGATATGATCCCAATGGTTGTTGATGGGAGAGATATGTTATATTGGCAGAATTGTGAGTTCCTGAATGCACCATGGATCACATGCAGCAACAACAAATATGAGTTACATTATCATGTTGTGCACTTACGTATATAAATAAATATATTTGTTATAAAGTAATCAATTCAGCCTATAATAATTTTAGCTGTGTCGGCAACTACCCACCAATGTGTTCGCTCCGCAACATGTAACACTGCACACTGCTGCCCAAAATCTTTAACATGCTCAGTCTGCAGGCTTTACCCTCCTCAAGAACTCAAACACAAGTGCATCAGGGATGGGAGAGGATACATTTCACTAATACATCTACATGCCCTAAAGAAAACACACAAGACTGCTAGAAAAAAGGAATCAGGCCTTGTGCTACACAGGAGGTCATGCTGCTCTGGCTCTATCTATCTGGCATGGAGAGGAGGTCGTGTTGCTCTGGCTCTATCTATCTGGCGTGAAGAGGAGGTCGTGTTGCTCTGGCTCTATCTGGTTGGCGTGGAGAGGAGGTTGTGTTGCTCTGGCTCTATCTATCTGGCGTGGAGAGGAGGTTGTGTGGCTCTGGCTCTATCTGGTTGGCTTGGAGAGGAGGTTGTGTTGCTCTAGCTCTATCTATCTGGCGTGGAGAGGAGGTCGTGTTGCTCTGGCTCTATCTATTCGGCATGGAGAGGAGGTTGTGTTGCTCTGGCTCTACCTCTCTGTCGTGGAGAGGAGGTTGTGTTGCTCTGGCTCTATCTATTCGGCACGGAGAGGAGGTTGTGTTGCTCTGGCTCTATCTATTTTGCGTGGAGAGGAGGTTGTGTTGCTCTAGCTCTATCTATCTGGCGTCGAGTGGAGGTTGTGTTGCTCTGGCTCCATCTGGCGTGGAGAGGAGGTTGTGTTGCTCAGTCTCTATCTATCTGGCATCGAAAGGAGGTTGTGTTGCTCTGACTCTATCTATCTGGCGTGGAGAGGAGGTTGTGTTGCTCTGGCTCTATCTATCTGTCATGGAGAGGAGGTCGTGTTGCTCTGGCTCTATCTATTCGGCATGGAGAGGAGGTTGTGTTGCTCTGGCTCTATCTATCTGGCATGGAGAGGAGGTTGTGTTGCTCTGGCTCTACCTATCTGTCGTGGAGAGGAGGTTGTGTTGCTCTGACTATATCTATTTTGCGTGGAGAGGAGGTTGTGTTGCTCTAGCTCTATCTATCTGGCGTCGAGAGGAGGTTGTGTTGCTCTGCCTCTATCTGTCTGGCGTCGAGTGGAGGTTGTGTTGCTCTGGCTCTATCTGGCGCCGAGAGGAGGTTGTGTTGCTCAGTCTCTATCTGTCTGGCATCGAAAGGAGGTTGTGTTGCTCTGACTCTATCTATCTGGCGTGGAGAGGAGGTTGTGTTGCTCTGGCTCTATCTATCTGGCGTGGAGAGGAGGTCGTGTTGCTCTGGCTCTATCTATCTGGCATGGAGAGGAGGTTGTGTTGCTCTGGCTCTATCTATCTGGCATGGGGAGGAGGTCGTGTTGCTCTGGCTCCATCTATCTGGTCCGGAGAGGAGGTTGTGTTGCTCTGGCTATATCTATCTGGCGTGGAGAGGAGGTTGTGTTGCTCTAGCTCTATCTATCTTTTGCTCTGGCTCTATCTATCTGGCGTGGAGAGGAGGTTGTGTTGCTCTAGCTCTATCTATCTTTTGCTCTGGCTCTATATTTCTGGCGTGGAGAGGAGGTTGTGTTGCTCTGGCTCTATCCATCTGGTGTGGAGAGGAGGTCGTGTTGCTCTGGCTCTATCTGGTTGTCGTGGAGAGGAGGTCGTGTTGCTCTGGCTCTATCTATCTGGCGTGGAGAGGAGGTCGTGTTGCTCTGGCTCTATCTATCTGGCGTGGAGAGGAAGTCGTGTTGCTCTGGCTCTATCTATCTGGCGTGGAGAGGAGGTCGTGTTGCTCTGGCTTTATCTATTTGGCGACGCTGGGAAGCTGCTTGACATCCTCCTGGATCCACCTTCTCACATATGTTCACATTACATGTATTATTTTTTGTCATGGATTCTCTATGTTGTATTTTCATTATGTTGTTGCTCTGAACACACGACATCTATTGCACGTCTGTCCATCCTGGAAGGGGGATCCCTCCTCCGTTGCTCTTCCTGAAGTTTCTTCCATTTTTTTCCCTGTTAACGGTTTTTTTTTTTTGTTAAGTTTTTCCTTGTCCGATGAGAGGCTCGTACTGCAAAGGACAGAGTGTGTCGTATCCTGTACAGATTGTAAAGCCCCCCGAGGCAAATTTGTGATTTGTGATTTTGGGCTTTACAAATAAAATTTACTTGACTTGACTTGACTACACCAAGGATATTTTTCTGTTACCATCTTCATTGGCTTTGGTTTTAATCTAAGAATCGTGCGATTTTCCATCTGGGTAACTGGCACCATAAATACCTGCAGAGGCAGTCTGTGTTGCAGAAACAAACCGCACACAGCAGCCAGTGTAAGTGAACATGAGAAGAAAGTGAAGATAATGTGGGAGAGGAGGTTTTTCTCAGCCTGGTGTTTGGGTAGAGAATTAAAAGGTTTGCAAATAATTATTCCAAATGTGTGACAAAACAGGCCTCTGGGTGGCTTTTTCAATTTCAAATCACTAGATTTGCATTTGTTAAAGCTTTTCAGAATTCAAACTAGGCCAGTTTACACTATAGGAGGACAAAATATAATCCTGACAGCTTCAGCACTACTATTTTTACAGTGATGAAATTGTTAAATTAGCGAGTTGATTGACTGAATGTTTAATCAATTTTGCTAAACAATGAATGGTTTGTGTGAAGTTATCAAGTGGGAGTACCAAACATTAAACTGCAGTTTCCGTCTCTTGCTTCACTTGAGAGGATTTGCTTTGCTCTGTTTCATATTAGGGTTATAGTGGTATTATCTTAACCTATACCAAAGGTATGATTTTCAGTATAGTCATCAATACAGACCCCTTCCTATGATGCTGTATTAATGCGATGTATTGTAGTGCACAGCGCGCTCCACCAGAGGTCAGTCTCTGTGGTGTAACGGGCAGCTGAGCTCAGAACTGATGGCGACTGAGTGTTTCAGGTTTAGTCTTCTTCAAACTAAAACATGATATTGATAATGACTTTATTCAACTGCCAGTCTGACACCACCACCTGCATATCACAATCACAATCAGCTTTATTTGCCAAGTTCATACATACAAGGAACTGACACCAGTTTTAAGCATCTCTCTAAATGTACTTAAAAAAAAGAAAAGAAATAGAAAAACAACAACAAAAAAACAGCTAGGGACAACATAAAGGTAAGCAATAGACCAAACTGTTATGTACACAAATTGTGATAAAATTGATGTGTATATATATATATATAAAGAGCACCAATGACCAACAATAGAATATGAGAAATAATGAGAAATAAATTAAAACATCTCAAGGTTCAAGGTTCTTTATTTGTCATTTATCAATTCAAGCAAAGCAGTCATTGATGAAAATCTGTGGTCTCAGGTTCCTTCAACAACGCTCATAAAATACATACATATATATAAAAAGGGGGAAATCCCACAAGTAAAAGTAAAAGTAAAAACAAAATAATAATCTAAGGCATAAAATAAATATAAATATAAGTAAATATAAAATGGTGATGTAAAGGTCAATTTGTAAATTGGTTATTTAGTTGAAGACAGTATTTTAGAATGTAAACAGGATGTAGTATGTATATATAGTATGTACTGTATATTCATGATGAGAAGTCATATATGTACACAGAGGTGTAAACGGGAATTTAGTATGTAATGATGAGAAGTACTAAAAATATATATATAGAGGTATAGACAGGAATTTAGTGTGTTGTGTGTGTGTGTGTGTGTGTGTGTGTGTGTTTATATGTGTATATATACAGTATATATACACAGAGGTGTAACAATCTGTAAAACCGTGTGTGACGTATATAAAGGTAAAGTGTCAAGTGATGAGCTGAGGAGCTCCGGAGTTCAGTAGTCTTCTGTGCTGCAGGGTGAAGCTGTCCCTGAGCCTGGTTGTGCGGGACCGGATGCTGCAGGCAGAACAGTTTGTGGCTGGGGTGGATGTTGGGTTCTGTAATAATCCTGTTGGCCTTCTTCCTCTACACCACTGGGTGTAGAAACTGTTCTTGTGTCCAGTGTTCTGTAGCGCCTCCCAGAGGGGAGAGTCTGGAACAGGTTGTGTCTAGGAGGGTGTGAAGGGTCTGCAGTGAGTCAGTTTCACAGACTCTGGAGGTGTAGACATCCTGGATGGAGGGCAGGCTGTGCTCCATTGATTTCCTCTGCAGTCCTGACTGTCCGTTGTAGTCTGTTCTTGTCCTGTTTGATTTTCAGCATGAGTCAGAGATGCCCTGAAGTCAAATATATCAGTCATTGTCAGGAATTATTTATTACATTTTTGTATATACAGTTCCCTTTGTTAACACCTTATTTTGAAAAGCGGAAGTAGTCCCACGTGTATACTTCCTCTAACTTCTCCAAGGTGGTCTCTAGCTCTCCCGTCAGCTCCGTTCTCTTTATCCATTCATGATCAGCTCCATCGGGGCCGTTTGAATGCATTCAACATAAATGTCAGTATATGGGTGGTCTACAGTCGTAGCGTCGGCCCATTTGACCACAGAGATGAGCGCGACGGCAGGCTCGACCGCACGTTACCGCAATACAATAACGTTTCCTGTCTGTGGCAGAGTTAGCATGCAGCTTTAGCCGTGATGTCTAGCTCTGCTTTTCCTGTCAATGTGTGAAACCCAAAGTGTTTCCATACTTTACTGTATGTGTAGTGTTTACCACGCTGGATTTAACATGTGAGGGTGAAGGTCGTATCCACGCTGACCCTCCAACGTTGTGTTTTCGGCTCACTGTGGTTTGTCTTGGTTGGCGGATATGGAACGGATATGACTTCACATTACTCAGACTACAACAATACAAGCGGTAACTTCCTTCTACCTTCACATAGACTCAAATGAAGCAAATATATCGAATATGGCATTAAAAAAAAAAGGAAAAGAAAAATCGAGAATACATTTTTTTTTCCCACCCCTACTATATTCTGTTTACTTGAGCAGTGAACAGTAGCTCTGCTGATCCTCACTGATTCGGATTCTCCACTGGCTCGTGGCAGAGTGTTTCTACTGTTCATGTGACACTGAGGCACAATTTCTCAAGCATGACTATAAAGTGCAGAGCATGAAATTAACTGTGGCTCCTAGTGAAAATTCACCCCCAACCACCACCACCACCACCTCCACCACCACCACCATCACTACCACTACCTATCTTTCTGTCGTCCCTCCATTCCCCCCCCACCCCCACATTTGACATTGAGTCCCATATTGTTACTATTCCTCTCACATCCCAGTGCGAGAAAACAGCAGCATCACAGAGGCACAGTGAGAGCTTATACGTCTATGCTCGGCTGTAAGAGATAACAAATAGCTTGTATTTTTCCCACCTTGTTGTATTGCTGTTGGGCTGTGTTCAAATAAATGACATTTTTAATACGCGGAGCAGCAGAGAGGGCCCCAGCTCAGCCTCGGTGTATTTAGATACCATATATTCTGTATCATTGTATTAAATGCCGGAGGATTCCTTTTGAATGGCTTCGCTGCTATAATACTTGTAGACGAGGCCTATTGACTACACGGGCTTAGATCGGCACACACATCCACACACAGCCCCCCCGACCCACCCCACCCCTCGTTCCCCCTGTGACAGGCGTCTAGATGAGCCTCAGTGAGCTGAGTAACGAGCTAATCATGAGCATCCCAATAATAAATAGGCCTTGTTCATAGTCCACTAATCCCAGTCATTTAGCCCTGGTGTGGCAGCAGAAATCAATTACAGCAGCTGGGCTCCCAGTATAGAGTCTGCTCTCTGCTGTCCAGCTGCACACAACACACTCACACCTCTGACTCCTGCTGCACAATAAGACATCATTATTTAATCTATTGTTGGATATTAACTTAAGAAACCAGAGAATTAAAAAAACATCTGAAAATCTAAATGTGTTTAACTAATGCTGAATATTATTCAGACCTATAGCACTGTGAACACAGGAAGGTCAGTTTACTTGTCTTGGTTATTACTACTTGTTTTGGTTAGTACTACTTGTTTTGGTTAGTAGTACTTGTCTTGGTTAGTACTACTTGTATTGGTTAGTACTACTTGTTTTGGTTAGTACTACTTGTCTTGGTTAATACTACTTGTTTTGGTTAGTACTACTTGTTTTGGTTAGTACTACTTGTCTTGGTTAGTACTACTTGTATTGGTTAGTACTACTTGTTTTGGTTAGTACTACTTGTCTTGGTTAATACTACTTGTTTTGGTTAGTACTACTTGTTTTGGTTAGTACTACTTGTCTTGGTTAGTACTACTTGTCTTGGTTAGTAGTACTTGTCTTGGTTAATACTACTTGTTTTGGTTAGTACTACTTGTTTTGGTTAGTACTACTTGTCTTGGTTAGTAGTACTTGTCTTGGTTAATACTACTTGTTTTGGTTAGTACTACTTGTCTTGGTTAGTAGTACTTGTCTTGGTTAGTACTACTTGTCTTGGTTAGTACTACTTGTTTTGGTTGTACTACTTGTTTTGGTTAGTACTACTTGTCTTGGTTAGTACTACTTGTCTTGGTTAGTACTACTTGTTTTGGTTAGTACTACTTGTTTTGGTTAGTACTACTTGTCTTGGTTAGTACTACTTGTTTTGGTTAGTACTACTTGTTTTGGTTAGTACTACTTGTCTTGGTTAGTACTACTTGTTTTGGTTAGTACTACTTGTTTTGGTTAGTACTACTTGTCTTGGTTAGTACTACTCCTACTAATGTCTTCTTTGGCTGTGGAGGAGCTTTGTCAAGTCTGAGAAAATAACCCTGATGGTGTCATTGTGATGTCATCAGAGTTATCATCCACAGTATAGGCTCTTGTAACCACACCCCCTTTTTGGGGAAACCAATCCCATGTCCATCATAGACGGTAACAGAGTAAACAGAAGGAGTTGAAACATGTCTCCAAACTTCTACTTTAAACAAACCGCTAACAGTGATAACGCTATGCTGAAGAGTTGCTGTGTAGTTGGTTGCACCAACAATAAATCCCAAAACACTGATTGTTCCCCTGCCATGTCCTAAAAAAGATCTAATAGAGGGGTTTTATGGCTCCAAGCTATAGACCAGACCAGACCAGCATGGCGTCATGGCTCCAAGCTATAGACCCTATAGTTCCCTCCAATCACGGTCGGGAGGCTGAGGCAGGAAAAGCCAGCACTAGGATCTGCACTGATTCATGGAGAGACCTTCGCCTGGTCAGCTAACATTACTGCCAAGCAGGTGAAATAAAGAGTGATATTGTGGTTTTAGCTGACGTGTGTCGCCTCACTGTTTTGAGCGATGCTCGTTCATGTCTATGTAGAGCGAGCGCAAGCAACAGGACGCTGACTTTCGTTGACTTAATGGCCACAGGTGTCGCTGTTAACAAGACATTTCTGATTCTTATAAACAGTCCCTTTAAGAAACCAGAGAATCAAAAAACATGAAAATCTAAATGTTTTTAACTAATGCTGAATATTATTCAGACCAGCACTGTGAACACGGGAAGGTCAGTTTACTTGTCTTCCTGTGTTCAACGTCAACGAGGGATAAGCAGCGCTACCGGGTTGGCCAAGCAATCGGCCCGCTGTAACGAGCACCACGCAAGTAGTAAAAAAATAGAAAATCAATATATGGGCCGCCACAAATACAGCATTGTATGGACAACACTGTTCTCAGTGCATGTCAAAAAGAAGTCAGCTCACTCTTTCCATCAGTATATAGTATAGCATAGTCCATCAGAGCTAGCTGGGTTAGCATCCTCGTCACACTTCATGGCTGATTTCTGGATTTTTTCCTGATCTTGTGATCACTTTACCGTTAGTTTTTCTTAGTTTATTCCTTTCCATATTCTTGACGGCAATCCTATCGAGTTTAAAGCAGTTGAATCTGGGGAATTAATCCGATTGAGTGGGTAAGAGTTCTGTCAGCCTGCTGTTGTTTACAGCGTGCCGACCTGAAGTCCAAGCAAAACCTGTTTCAGTTCACATATGGACGGGCACCTGGCCACTGTGACCCGTAGCCTTTAGTGAGGAGTTGGAATCACTGAATGAATGAAGCTAGATAAATAAACACAATCTAGTTGTGTATTTTCTGATCAGTTTGGTTGAGCTGGTTGTGTGTGTCTGCAGTGAGGATCTGTGTGGAATTGATTGAAGCATTGTGTGTGGTGTGCTGGCTCCATGGCCCCGCTTCTCCCTGCAACACTTGCACACACTCAGAGAGCACAAAGGGGAGGGGAGGAGTGATTCCTAGAAAACAATTTGCCATCTGTGCTTAATGGCATCGGAAGGCTGTCCACCGACCTGCACTACAGGGACCTGGCCCCGGGGCCAACGCTTTAATTACAAATGTAAAGAGACGGAGTTAAAAACAAAAGGAGCAAGAAGCCAAGCACTGCTTTGAAACAGTCCTCATCAAACCATAGCGTTGTTTCAAAACTGAGTAGGATATTTTTTGGATTGAAGCTGCTGATAATACAACAACTTGTTTTAAAAATGCATTCAAGTTCATCGGCCCCATTTACACTCAGTCACCTCCTTCGGCCTTCCTGACAACGTTGGATAGCTAACCCATCTCAACGTCATCTTTACCAGCTATTGTTTTCTCCTTGTGAGTCATCATGGCTAAATTTGGTTCTGGAGACGCCTACTGTAGCAGGAACTACCACTGTCTTTCTTTCTGTCTCTCTGTCTGCCTCTGCCTCTGTCTCTGTCTCTGTCTCTGTCTCTCTGTTTGTCTGTCTGTGGACAGACTTTGTCAACGCGATAGCGTCACAACCGTGTAAGATGAAGTCACACAACTTTACAGATGTGTAGTCCATCTGATCTCTGATTGCAAATACGTTTAACTACATATATTTGTGGATTTCTATTACATTTATTTAAAACAAGAAATATTTGTGTGTGCATCAGAAATATATTTGTGAACCTTATTTTTCTATGTGCAGATTTTTTTTTCATTTATATACAACGATAACTATTTTTCTGTGCATTGAAAAATATTTTTGTGAAGACAGTCAGTAATATTATATATATTTATAAAGTTTATTATTATTATTATTATTATTATTATTTTTATATAAAATCTGTAAATGAACGTTAATAAACTTTAAAATAAATAATAATAATAAACTTTTTCTTGAATTTGGCTGCACAGTATGGGTAATGACAGAGAGCGGAGGTTTAACAGGCTGAGCAATGACATTTGTAATGTAAAAAAAGAATCTCCCACCTTCATTTTAATTTATTAAATTAGCCTGTGATCTGATTCTGAAGTTCTGAATGTTAAAATGATCAGTTTAATAATGCAGAGTCTGTGTAAACCCTGAAGCGTCCGGAGCTTACCACCCCGACAGCATCAACACAGTGGCCTCAGTGACAAGAAGTCAATTTTATGCTCTACAAATGTTGGTCTGAACATGACCTTATCGTAGACCCATGAAGGTGCCTCATTGACTGAGCATTCACTATCCACTTAAAGGGTGGATCCATCTGTGTTCTGCTGCGTTGTTTTTTCAAATGTTAACGCCCACTCAGCCATTAGCAGAAAGCAGTAACGTAGGTTAGCACAGTAAGCTAATTAATCAGGTTATGAATAATGCGAACGCTAGCACTAGCTGCGTCAACGTTAGCTGTGCTAAGTTTGGAAATAACTGAAAGGGTTAGTTTTTGAAATGGAGTTGTATGTATATACTCCCATGTTCTGAGAGGTAAAATGACTGTTTTTATGAATGGAGTCTGGTGGCTGTGAAGAGAACGATACAACGGCTTCAGTCCCCCGTCAGAAAGGGCTGTCTGACGGCGAGGTAAATGGGACCTTTACTCTTTTGGTAACTGGTGATTTGACTTTTGACAGTCTTGTCCATACACATTCCAACAGTATCTGATAGTGGATTAGTTGTTTATGTGCGCTACATGCTTGTTGGTCTGGTCTTGGAAGTCTTGGAACTGAGGTTTACACATACACACTGGAGTCATCTAGACGTCTTCAATGTAGTCAAGCGTTGGGGCACATTTTGGATTTTATAATCTCACACAATATGCAAACCAGAAGAGAACACACAGAACAACTTGTGTTTGGATAAAAGAAGGCAGACATTGAGCCAGTGAAGTACACTGTCATTTCATTATTATATATAGAGGCAGATGATTGGAGCTCTTGTCTGGTCTTTATTCATTCAGTCAGAACTTGACCTTCATCAAGACCAGTTAGCATCACTGGTCCTGGCTGCTCATGCTGCTCTGCTTAGTGCAGGGTTCTTGGAGGGGAGTGGGGGGGCTCTGTGCAGCCAACTTACTGGTAAATAGCAATTTAGCAATGTACAGTAGCAACTAGGGATGTGACAGTGAGGAAATAATAATAATAATAAACACCGGTGTTACCGATTACACCGGACATTTTACAAGAAAAGATGACGGCCAATATGTGTAGCGCGCTGACTCTGATCTTTACCGTCAGGTGGCCGTGTGTCTGGCCTCTCTCCGGTCCAGTGCTCAGAGCACAGACCCCATACACAGTAAGGCTGGAAATATACTTGCTTTTGACTACACGTTCGTGTCATGGATGTATTAAGAGAACTGGATATAGCGTTGGAGGCGTTGGGGCCTCGTTCATTCCTATGAAAGTTGCTTGGTGGCACATGAAGCCAAAATGGCTCGACTTCCGCCTGGAAAAAGTACCCGGAACATATTGGGAACATGGAACATGCGCAGTAGCGTCCGCTCGGTCACATGACTCGGTCACGGGGTCCCAACGTCATGCCGTCGTCACAGCTTTTAGGACCTAATGATTTAAATAAGGACTATTAGAGTGTTCGTACTGGGGAGTTGATTCACCTAAAAAAAAAATATCCGCTGAGTTACAGACGTCTCTTTCCCGATGTAAGTCTATGGGAAAAAAGTATTTTTGGGTCCAATGGCATCATGTGACGGATACGGACGTTGTAGTAACGCCGCTTGGCCACTACGAAAGTTGGGATCAACGACCAGTGCTCTTCCTGGGGGCTTGGTTCGTGTTGATTTCTGAGGACGTACACAACCGACGCTCCAAACGGACGCAGTTACGCGAGGGAGCGTCGTCCGCACTCGTAGTTATAAACAAGTATATCTTTAAGGCCGGAGATGCGTTTCCCAAATGGGATTAGGGCTCGAAAATAGTCCCCCTTTGCTATTTATTTAATCCCAGATAAATGACTCTGAACCAAAGCAATGATTGAAATCAAGATGGCCGCCCCTCTGGAAGGCCTGCACATCCGACGTAGTATGTTGTTGAACTGCCTCTTTACACATTTCTCATCCACTTTGTTCACACACAATTCTAAAAGCTGAACTATAGACGGACATTTTAGCATGACAAGTAACCAAAAGAAACTGCTGCAGATGAAAATGTGATCCAGTTATAGTTCCTTCTTTCCTTCCTTCCCATCTTCCATCTTTTCTCCTTCCTTCACTCATCCCCCACGTTCCTTTCCTCTCCCCCCTCTTCCTCCCTGCTTTATCTTTCTCCTGTCTTTCTAGCCTTCGCTCCCTTATTCTTTCACCCTCTCTCAACAACACGCCACCCTCCAAGACACACACACACACACACACACACACACACACACAAACACACACACACACACACTCACTCACACACACACACACACACACACACACACTCACTCACACACACACACACACACACACAGCCCTCCAGTGTTTTATTTACTGTCCTTGCCAACTGTGTGAGGAGGATGAGTGTTAGAGATACCCAGAGGCATTCTGCACTGAGCTCCTGTCTCCGTGTTGTACCACAAATTAACCCGTGTGTCTAATTCTCCAGCGCTCCGTTTGATTGGACGGCGCGCGTGTGGAGATGGTGGGCGGAGGCCAGCGTAAGCCTATCCCAGAGCAGCGTAGCCCTCAGGCTGTCAGCGGAGCAGCATTGCCATGGTGATGTCATCCTCAAGCTGTGAGCCCGCCTTCCGTCGGACAAAGCGTACTGATTACCGGTAGAGAGAGGAGGGAGAGGAGTGATGATGAAGGTGATGATTAGGCTGCGAGCCCGTGGGCCATCTCATAGCACGCAGAAAGGCTCCGACGTGACCTCATGCGATCTGGCCGTTTGAAGGCCGAGGCGGTTGGTTTGAATTGAAATCACTGATTTGTTGGTGATCATTATTGATAAGGATACAGTACTCCAACACGCCTTTCATTATTCACGATCACTATCACTATCAGACTGACACTATAAACCATTCAACTGGCTGAACAAGGATAAGCAGCTTAGTTTCTTTCTGTTTCATGTCTTTCAAACAGATTAGTTTTAACAATCTAATAATAATAATATTTTTCATACATTTTTCATTTAATCTCATCAGGATGAAGCAGAGAGGCCTTGTCCTTTCTAAGTCTGGTGTGCTTGTAACTATCTATGTAGACAGTGTTATAATATAATAATATAATATAATATTGTATCGTCCACTTGTGATGATAAGGTGCAATGTTTTTATCAAGATGCACTATTAACTCTTGGGCGTCCATGCAGCTAAGTAAATATGGCAAATGTACACAAAATCACATAAAACACACTTGATGTACATTACTTTACAAAAAAAAACTAACAACTTTAACTTCAGCATGTTTTCAGATTAAGAGTTAAAATGTATGAGAAATGTTTGAAATTATTTTGCCTTTTTTTTTTAAAGACTTTTGTTCACTTTCATATTTTTTTTCTAAAAAATATCAAGAAGGAAAAAGGCTTTGGATAAAATGACCATCAGTGCTGAATTTCTGTTTTTACAAAAGACAATGAAGGCCTTAGGAAATTGTCTATTATCAGATATCAGATTGGAAGGAATGAGGAGTCATTATTATTATTACATCAACCTGAGAAGAGGCCCAAAATTGTAAGATTTGTTCGAATTTTCGATTCGGACATTTTTCTCAGATTTAATTTTTTTTATTCCCAGCATTGTGAGATGGTCAGTGTATCTTTTGGTCATTCGATTTTCCTTTCACAAATGGATATTAAAATACAAAAAAGGAACGGTTATTTGATTTTCGTTTTAAAATCCCAAAATTAAAATTGAAATACAAGGCATTTTCCTTTATCAGGGTCAAAAAGGGATGAACCAAACTTTAAAAAACGGGTTGATTTTAATTTTCTATTCTTAAAAACAACAAATATAATCACTAGAAAACAGAAACGAAAAAAATGCCCGGAAGTTGCGTAAGAGAGGCATACATCCATGGAATGAGGAAGGTGCTGTGTATGAGAGAAAAAACAAGTACGGTGTTGCTGTGTAACTGAAGGTGATGTGGACATGGATCAGTGCATATTTTTTCGAAACAATAAAAGAGTGTGTCTCACAGAAAAAGACACGACTGCAGAAGAATAAACTTCCGTAAAGTTGGAAAGATATTGACAGATTCGAACTTCCCGGATCAATAACTCATAAACGAAACGTTGTTAAAACACAAACGAGGGCTTTTTCTAACCGTAGTGAGGTAGACAACTTCGAGCTGGACACGTAACATTGATCTCTATGTGCAGCTGTGAGACGAGCGGTCAGGGACCGTCTACGAAGTGCAACGCTGAAAAGAGATGCAATAAAAATATTCATATATTTTTCCCAATACAAAATCACCAAAATAATGCAAAAACATATTTTTCCAAACTAAATGTTGTAGTATTATCCGAAAGAGGCCATTTATGTGTGAAGTAATTTTGATTGTAGTACACTGCATACATCTGAAGTTATTGAATTTTTTTGTGAATGACCAAAAGATACACTGACTTGAGATTATAACAATTAATAGTCTCAGATGTTTCTTTTTCCCCCCTATGTGGCCCTAACGAAAAAACAAAAACCCATTGTGTTGTTTTAATTATCCTCCAAATATTAGGATCGCCTTAGTTTGTTTAGTTTTGGTTTAAGAGCTTTATAACGTAGGTTTTACTATAAAAGTGGGGTAGGAATTCAACCCCGAAATCTAATTTGTATAAATAATATCTGTGCATTTTTTGTGTGATAAACCACTTGAACTGTTCTACCAATTCTGCATTAAAGCTTATTTATTCCGTCCCCTGTTCCACCCGGTCAGACATGAGGAGAAAAAGGCTCATCTGGTAATCTCTGGCGACTTGTTCCCGCCACTGCTTTGTCATCATTGCCCAGATGACACTCATGTCAAACGGTCCAGTGGGAGCCTGCCTTGTGTGTGTGCGAGTGTGCGTGTGTGTGTGTGTAGTTGGGGTTACAGAGGTTAAGGGGAGCTAATTTCACGGCTTTTTATTTGTACTGGTCTCAGGAGATGTGCTCTCTATAAGCATTATCGCTTCCAGCTGGTTGTAATGGGACAGACGGGATGGGGCCACCACACACACACACACACACACACACACACACACACACACACACACACACACACACACACACACACCATCAAGGGCCCTTAATCATAATAGTGTGTCATTTGATGATGTTCCTCTCATACGTATATTGTGTTGTGTTAGTATTGTAGTTGTGCTTTTGTTCAACTTTGCAATACTTTTGTACTATAACATGGAATATTTTTATTTTTATTTTATTTTTATTTTTTTTATATTTATATTTATATTTATATTTATATTTATTTTAAAATAAAATAAATTTAAATAAATTTAAATATATTTATATTCATTTTATATTTATATTTATTTTAAAATAAAATTAATTCAAATAAATATAAATAATATTTATATTTATTTTATTTTTATTATTAAATTTCTTGTCTCTCATTGATTTTTTTTTTTTTTTACTGATCCCTATGTTAATACTTCAGCATACAAAGGGATTTTAGACAGTAGTGTCCCTTTTCCCTCTCCAGGCCTCAGCAGCCACCAGCGGTCTGCTGGACCACACACTGGACCCACACATTACTTTTCTTTTGATTTCACTTCCTTAGTGCTGAAACACAAGTTATACAGGAAATCATGAACTCTCTGAAGGATTCACTTCCAGCAGCCAGTAATGTCCCCAGACTGGCTGCTGGAAGGACTACAGAAGAGTGTGAGCCGTCTAATCATCATTTCAGATCTGTGTTATATTAGAATAAGGGAACAATTGTGTTCATGTAAGAGAAAGCAGTGTTGACCGTAGACCAGAGGAGAACTCAAGCTCTCAGAGTTGTAGTACACACATCCATCGTTGATCTTCTCCCTGTTCTGTTCAGTCTCAGATCTCTGCTGCTGTGTGAGATTAGTCACTACAAATGACCTCTGGAGAGGGCTGTGTCAGATTGCAAGGAAACATACTCTAAGAGACTCTAATTGGCTCCATCCTCAGGTCCAAATATTCAAATTGCATAATGAGATATCTCCTTCATGCACTCGTGCTTCCAAGAGAAGAAAACATATTGATTTTCCCCTCAGTCCTCGACACTTTGTCTGCTTTTTTTCTGACGTGTTGTTTGTCTTCTCTGTTCCATCACATGTTTAGGTGCATCTGCGGTCAGCGGAGCGTCTTCGAGACTTGTGCTGTGCCAACCGGGGTACTTTCATCAAGGTGGGCCAGCACCTCGGCGCTCTGGGCTACCTGCTGCCTGAGGAGTACACATCCACGCTGCAGGTGCTCCACAGCCAAGCTCCTCAAAGCAGCATAGAGGAGATCCAGCAGGTCATCAGAGAAGACCTCAGAAAGGAGGTACGTTCAAATAGACTGTCCCTGTCTCTGTAACGGTTACGGGTGGCTTTCTGTTGGTATTCAGGTGATTCTACAGTTGTTCCGGTTTACTAATATTTTTTGGACTGTATTAGACCAAAGAAATTACATGTATGAATTTAGAAAATGGCCGTAGTTCCCCTTTAATGCTGAATATGCTTTAGTTTCCCTCCAGCATATACAGCATCAATCAACATCTACTTTAATCTAACTAATAATCTCACATTACAAGAAAAGGACATGTTTGGTTAAATCGGCCTGATGTTTTATTAGGTTGAGTTGTTGTTAGAAGTGAAGGTGCTCAAATCCCAACAATTGCTCTCAGAGGTTTTTACTAATTAAATGCTATAGGGACTTAAACTCATCAGTAGAATAGTCAAAGTTAATACTCATTCATGCAGAGCCAAGACAAAACATATGCTGTAATGTTAAATGGATTTATTGAACTCATTTATCTGAGTATTTCTTTGGGTTTGTAGTTGGATGGTTTGATTTGGATTGTGGTTTATGGCAGGCAGATAAAGCAGAAGTGGGTATGTCTGACATTCTGTCCTCGTTTCATTTCATAACCAAGCCGTACTCCTGATGCAGCTGTTAATGCTGCTGTTAATGCCGAGCGCCGACTTTGCTTTCAGACTAGTTGTTATGACAGCCTTTTAGAGCCTGCTGGAGGCAACTGTTCTGTCATTCTCAGATACACAACATTGGTCTTCTCCCTCTACCGCACACTCCTCAGTGTGTGTGTGTGTGTGTGTGTGCGTGCGTGCGTGTGTGTGGATACTTAGTTGAGTGCATTACATCAGCAAATCCAGGAACATATTGCTCCCTGCATACCATAGACCCATATAGGCCAATCCATATATGCTGTCAGGGATGTTGCTGTGCGGTACATACCTGGAACATACCTAGAACATACCTTTGACATACCTGGAACATACGTAGAACATACCTAGAACATACGTAGAACATACCTGGAACATACCTGCTACATACCTGGAACATACCTGCTACTTACCTAGAACATACCTGGAACATACCTGCTACATACCTAGAACATACCTGGAACATACCTGCTACATACCTGGAACATACCTAGAACATACCTGGAAAATACCTGGAACATACCTGCTACATAGCTGGAACATACCTGGAACATACCTAGAACATACCTGGAACATACCTGGAACATACCTGGAACATACCTAGAACATACCTGCTGCATACCTGCTACATACCTAGAACATACCTGGAACATACCTGCTACATACCTAGAACATACCTGCTACATACCTAGAACATACCTGGAACATACCTGCTACATACCTAGAACATACCTGGAACATACCTGGAACATACCTGCTGCATACCTGGAACATACCTAGAACATACCTGGAATATACCTGATACATACCTTGAATAAACCTGGAACATACCTGGAATATACCTAGAACATACTTGCTACATAACTGGAACATACCTAGAACATACCTGCTACATACCTGGAACATTTCTAGAACATACCTGGAACATACCTAGAACATACCTGGAACATTCCTAGAACATTCCTAGAACATACCTAGAACATACCTGGAACATTCCTAGAACATACCTGCTACATACCTAGAACATACCTGGAACATAGGTAGAACATACCTGGAACATACCTAGCCAGGTATCCGGTGTGTTCTAGTGTTCAATCACTCAATATGTAGAGATATTGTTTTGTGGCAATATTTGATTTTTATATGACGGCACTAGAATGAAGTTCATCTGTGTGTTGTTAGGGACGCATGTCTGGTTATTAGCAAATATTAAAGATAATTATTAATATCAATTAATATAAATATATTTCTATTAATAAATTATCACTATCTATGAATAATAACGGGACACCAAATGATGTCGGTGCAGTAGCTCAAAAAGGCTTTCAAATGGCTATCAGAAGTAATTATCAAACTAATTATTAATTATATTGAATAATATGATTTAATTTACATTAAGTCAACTCGCAGGGCACCATCCTTCTTAACAAAGAGAAAATGATACCCAATTAATGTAGTCTCATACTAAACTATCAATATGGAACTCGGATTAATAATTAAAGTAATAACTATAACCAGAAATCACCACTTCAATCACTAGTAAGTTGAAGGATTTTGTAGGTTGGCAGCATTTACTCTTATGCAACATTAAACAGGCCAGCATGTATATTTCACAAGCATTCATTTACAAGATAATGAAGGTCAAAAATTACTAGGGCTGTCAATCAATTCAAATATTTAATCGCAATTAATCGCATGATTGTCCATAGTTAATCACGATTAATCACATTTTTTTTATCTGTTCAAAATGTACCTTAAAAGGGATGCTTTATGCTTTATGCAAATGTATGTCTATATTTATTATTGGAAATCAATTAACAACACAGAACTATGACACATATTGTCCAGAAACCCTCACAGGTACTGCATTTAGCATAAAACAATATGCTCCAATCATAACATGGCAAACTGCAGCCCAACAGGTAACAACAGCTGTCAGTGTGTCAGTGTGCTGACTTGACTATGACTTGCCCCCAAAACTGCATGTGATTATCATAAAGTGGGCATGTCTGTAAAGGGGAGACTTGTGGGTACCCATAGAACCCATTTTCATTCACATATCTGGAGGTCAGAGGTCAAGGGACCCCTTTGAAAATGGACATTTGACAGTTGACATGACAGGCCTACAAGCAGCATCCGGTATTATCCAGACAAGCCTTGGTGATGAAGATAGAAACAACACACACTGAAGGGAAGTTCGGCAATAATGGAAAGCATACATGATCTTTCCTCTCATATAAAACAATTAGTAACCAGTGGGATGTGCTAATAAGATGAATATGAGCTGCAATTGCAGTCAAATTGCTCCCCTGTAATTCATTCAGCCACTTCTATAGAATTTTCTCTTCTTTCTTCTTCTTTATCTTCTTTTAATGATGGTGTTCATTCAGTTTGATTTCTTCCTGTATCTGTGTGGGATGTCATCATCCTTGAAGAGACGGTGAATGAATGAGCCCCTGGTCCCTTTAGGAGCTGCATGAGAAGAAGTGACACTGATGAGCAGAGTCAGGGGAGCAGCCTTCTTTTGTAACACGTGCATGCATTCTCACGTCTGTTGGATATTCTCACACAAGCGGTGAGTAGTGCCGTGCTGTTTTTTTAGCACCATTTGTGGTGTCATGCATTCCCACTGTGCATGGATTTGGAGAGCTTTGCCTTAGTTCTGGCTGTCATCTCCCCTCTACAGTGAAAGTGCTGAAAGGCCAGCTTGTGCAATATGTCGTTTTCACCAATATCCGTTTCTAATCTGTTTCCAGGCTGAATATTACACTTAGTTGGTGCTGAGGCATAACATAACAAAAAAAAAAACACGAGTGCATCATGGGTACTTGGGGTTAAGGCAGGGTGGCATGAGTGGAGGGACATCTGTGGACATGGAGATTCAGGAAGTGGCAGTACGTTAACTGACATCATCCACACTGAGCCAACATGGAGCCTTTCCGCTGATGCTCTTATGTTTAGTAACGACATTGGTCAGACTGGATTATCCTGCTTAAACTATTCACCTTGTTTTATTCATATTTTGAGGCATTGGGATTATTTAATTTACTCTTCATGTTAGCATAATCTTTTCAAACTTTTCTTTATTAATGAGGAGTACTTCAATATAACAATATCACACAGGATGGATGGGCAAACCCACAGAAATACATTAGGAGTAGAACGGACATTAAACTTTGCCATTGTCATTTGACGAGGGCAAAAGTAAATGGCGATTGTTGGTGGTTGTTATGGTGATGACACATAAAGTGGGGCCATAAAGTGTGTCACACTCACTAGTTTGAGAACTATGAAGCAATTAATCCAACAATCCTCAACGCACCTACATACATAAACCGACAGATGTCAATGAAAAATAAATTAGTAATAATGATGATAATAATAATAATAATAATTCCACAAATAAAAATAAAACAAATAAATAAATGAGTAGATTAAATGATGGAGTAAAACAAGTAAAAAAAAATTAAATAAAAAATAATACAAATAATGAAATAATGATAACTACGCCTATAAATCTAGACTTCTAGTGTATAGTATGACTAGTGTACACCGGGACACACCAACCTGTATACACACATATATACAGATATTAACAATATTAACAATATTAACAAAACCAAAGCACCGATGTCATCTGAGTGGATAAGTAGTTAGATAACCAAACAGAACTGATATGGGGTCAGTAGGCAGGCATGGCACCCAGGACATCGTAGCACCATTAAAAGGTCATAGAGGGCTGGATGCATTAGGTGTAGGCTCAGAATGTATCATTACGGTGCACTTTCGTCAGTAAGCAACCTGTCAATATAGCTGATCAGCGGTTGCCAGCTGGAGTAGAATCTGTCCAAGGAGCCTCTCATAGTGAACTTAATCGTTTCATATGTCAGGAAAAGACGAGACATCACATAACCAGGATTTAAATGAAGGGAGTAGGGGGGATTTCCAGAGCAGGAGGATTCTCCTATACGAGGAAGTAGGGAGATGAAAGCGATCACGTTTTTTTGGGATATTAGTTGGGAAGTTGTCCTCAGCAGATCTTCCAGAGATGGTGTGATATTGCACTGTAGCACTTCAGATACTGCATGAAAGATTGATTCCCAAAACCCTAATAATTTGGGATACAACCAGGACATGTGTGTTAAATCGCATGGGGATGGCGGACACCTACCGCATTTGTCATCTGCGTCTGGGTAAATTTTGGAGAGCTTAGCCCTGCTATAGTGCTCTCTATGGAGCACCTTAAATTGAATCAGACTAAGCCGAGCGCAGGAGGACGAAGAATGAACTGCTTCTAAAGCTTCTCTCCTGAATTCTTCAGATAGTGTGGTCTGTAGCTTACTTTGATTCTTTCCATGACGGATTTATTTGCTGGATGCAAAAGTTCATATAGGAAGGAGACTTCCATCCCTCTTTCAAAGTGTCAAACCAGCGTAGGTGATTGTTGGAACAGTGGGAAGTCTAACCAAGGCGGTTTTGATGAGTGTGTTTGATGATAATTGAGGTCAAATTCCTGTTGTCTGACTGGAGTCTTTTGGCTTTGAGGAGAGCATATTAATTGTATGTTTTGTACGTTAATAGATTATAATAATTGTCCAAATCTCTCTTGATTTTATTTATGATATATTCACTTCAACACAGCATCGCGCCGGAAAAGGGGTGAAAATCGGCGCGTCCACCCGGGTGTCATGTTTCCATCACTGCCGATCGTAGCTGGAACCAATAAATACCTGTGACTACTGCAGAGACATTTGTCCCGCTAATGAAAAGCCAATTGACAAAAGCCAGGTGTTAGTGGATTTATTGTCCCGTGGGAAAGGGACTCTAGAAACACAGGCAAGTGGAAAACACAAGGGAAATTGCAGGGGTTAGTTAAGTTAGCAGTAAAGGTTTGTCTAGTATTAGGCTGTTTCAACTAAATGGTAAATGGACTGCATTTATATAAAGTCTTTCTACCGTACCAGACAAAGCGCTTTATCATTTGCCTCTCATTCACTCATTCACTCATTCATTCACACATTCATGCACAGATGGTGGCAGAGCTGCCCATCAGGAGCAACCTGTGGTTCAGTGTCTCGCTCAAGGAAGCTTGGACATGCAGACGGTAGGAGCTGGGAATCAAACCACCAACCTTGTGATTAAAAGGAGCCACAGCTGCCCCCTAAAGGCCCAGTTCCCTCTGCGGTAGAATTAAATGAAACTGTTTGAGAATGTACAGTGTGTATAGACACACAGATTCAGACCCTCCGAGCCTTATATTGAGACAGTCGGACAGGGATGTTAGAGTGGAGACTTTGATTTCCTCTCCTCAGTGAAGCAATCTCTCTCATTTATTCTCCTCTGTGCTGTAATGATTTATGTGTCTTCATCCAGCTGGGGCCATGGCTGGCCGCCAGCAACCAAAATGGCCACCTTGCCGCGCCGACACAGACGCCGATGTGTTGCCATCTAACTGTGAGGCCTCAGGGGCCGTTTTATTTGTGCCATAACTCATTTCGAGGAACGTATGTCACTGCGGGTCTGCCTTCTGGGAGCGTGGCCCACGCGCATACATTACCATGTTTATTAACTCCACAGCTGAGATTAACATAAGCAGTGACTGGGTGGGAAGAGAGTGTTTGAACCAGAGGCTACCAGAGTCCGGGCACTGGGGACACAACCAGGACTACAAACGTTGCAAACATGACAGAGCTTGACCGTTAATTTGTTTAACAGTATCTAAAAGTTATCTTAATTTAAAAAAAAAATGTTTAAACTTCACTAGGATTCCTCAGATTTCACGCTGCTGCGTAGAGCGACAAGCCCACCTGAGAAATGACATGTTTCCTTAACCCACGAAAGCACCCTCGGCGTGTCAGATCCCATTGGATGCTCGTCGTCGTAGTAGGTAGACACCGGTGGGTGCAGACAATTTCATTCCATTTAGCATATTTGCATAATGAATAACTCAGCTGTTCCCACACAGGATCCCGTGCTGCTTGCATAATTTATCATCTGACGGCATCTTCTACGGGGCTCATGTTCAGCCTCTACCTGATGGGCCAACATCGTGTTCAAATTAGCCTCTTTTTATGTTTCACTAGGTACAAACAGCAGGGGAATTCCCCCCATGGTACAGTTTGAAGTTTGAATAGGAAGCCAAAGCCAACACAAGCTGAGCACGCTGAATACTACACTGTAGTAGATGATGAGGAAGAATGAAGGCCTCGGTCGTATATTGTGATATGAATGCCATACCTCTGGGGAAACCATGTTGTGTTAGCCATTTAAAGGCTGATAACTCCAAAGACCAAGCTGCATACATGTGAAAAATTAGACAGATTGGGTTAAATGATATTAATAACTTTGCCATTTTTAGACTGATGCTTTGGCTTTTCAAACACTTGAGTAAAGACGAACCCTGTCTACGGCGGCCTCTCTTGCTCTCCTTTGACCTCTGAATCCTAGTGCGTGAAGTTTGATAATAAGACCTACCTTCCACCTGACATCCCTGCAACTTGAGAGCTGCGTCATGCGAGGCTGGTGATGATGGTAGCAGCTCTGGCTTTATCCGGCTTTGACCCGTTCTTCTCTCCATAGGCAATTTAGGTTCTATTACGCCAGTGGCAGCTGTGGCCGGAGGCATTAAGTTTCCGGGTTGTCCATCTGTCTGGACTTCGTGAACGCAACAGCTCAAGAATGCTTTTAGTGAATTTCTTCAAATTTGGCACAAACGTCCACTTGGACTCAAGGATGAACTGATTAGAATTTGGTGGTCAAAGGTCAAGGTCACAGTGAGCTCACATAACATGTTTTTGGCCATAACTCAATAATTAATATGCTAATTCTGACAATTTCACAGAAATGTCTAACAGGATGAAATGATGAAGTGATGACATTTTGGACAGACATGGGTGTAAATTGTTACTTGACTGGTTGGCGGAGGTATACAACCATGAGGCGGTAATTCTAGTCTTATTGGTGAAAGGTGTATGTTCCACGTAGATAGATAGATGGATAGATAGATAGATAGTAACTTTATTGATCCCGAGGGAAGTTCAAGTTTCCAGCATCACAGTTCCATAGTGCAAAACATGTTAGTAAAAAGGCAGTAAAAAAGTTAGTAGTACAAAGTACAAAAAAATATACCAGATATAAAAATACAAGGAGATGAAGAAAACTGTTAAAACTGAGTATAGTATTGTTACACAGTCCAAGCCACTCTTGCCTGATTGTTTTTGTTTTGCTGTTCTCCTGGTATCTAGGTGTGGTATATTCTGGTATCTAGTTGTAGTGTATCCTGGCATCTAAGTGTAGTGTATCCTGGTATCTAGGTGTAGTGTATCCTGGTATCTAGGTGTAGTGTATCCTATACTCTAGATGTAGTGTATCCCGGTATCTAGGTGTTGTGTATCCTGGTATCTAGGTGTTGTGTATCCTGGTATCTAGGTGTAGTGCATCCTGGTATCTAGGTGTAGTATATCCTGGTATCTAGTTGTATTGTATCCTGGTGTCTAGGTGTAGTGTATCCTGGTATCTAGGTGTGGTATATTCTGGTATCTAGTTGTAGTGTATCCTGGTATTTAAGTGTAGTGTATCCTGGTATCTAGGTGTAGTGTATCCTGGTATCTAGGTGTAGTGTATCCTATAATCTAGATGTAGTGTATCCCGGTATCTAGGTGTTGTGTATCCTGGTATCTAGGTGTAGTGCATCCTGCTATCTAGGTGTAGTATATCCTGGTATCTAGTTGTATTGTATCCTGGTGTCTAGGTGTAGTGTATCCCGGTATCTAGGTGTTGTGTATCCTGGTATCTAGGTGTAGTGCATCCTGGTATGTAGGTATAGTATATCCTGGTATCTAGTTGTATTGTATCCTGGTGTCTAGGTGTAGTGTATCCTGGTATCTAGGTGTAGTGTATACTTGTATCTAGGTGTAGTGCATCCTGGTGTCTATGTGTAGTGTATCCTTGTATCTAGGTGTAGTGTATCCTGGTGTCTAGTTGTAATGTATCCTGGTATGTAGATGTAGTGTATCTAGGTGTAGTGTATCCTGGTATCAAGGTGTAATGTATCCGTGTATCTAGGTGTAGTGTATCCTGGTATATAGTTGTAGTGTATCCTGGTATCTAGATGTAGTGTATCTAGGTGTAGTGTATCCTGGTATCTAGGTGTAGTGTTTCCTGGTATCTAGGTGTAGTGTATCTAGGTGTAGTGTATCCTGGTATCTAGATGTAGTGCATCCTGGTGTCTAGGTGTAGTGTATCCTTGTATCTTGGTGTAGTGTATCCTTGTATCTAGGTGTAGTGTATCCTGGTATTTAGTTGTAGTGTATCCTGGTATCTAGATGTAGTGTATCTAGGTGTAGTGTATCCTGGTATCAAGGTGTAGTGTATCCTTGTATGTAGGTGTAGTGTATCCTGGTATCTAGTTGTAGTGTTTCCTGGTATCTAGTTTTAGTGTACCCTGGTATCTAGGTGTAGTGTATCTAGGTGTAGTGTATCCTGGTATCTAGGTGTAGTGCATCCTGGTGTCTAGGTGTAGTGTATCATTGTATCTAGGTGTAGTGTATCCTTGTATCTAGGTGTATTGTATCCTGGTATTTAGTTGTAGTGTATCCTGGTATCTAGATATAGTGTATCTAGGTGTAGTGTATCCTGGTATCAAGGTGTAGTGTATCCTTGTATCTAGGTGTAGTGTATCCTGGTATCTAGTTGTAGTGTATCCTGGTATCTAGTTGTAGTGTACCCTGGTATCTAGGTGTAGTGTATCCTGGTATCTCGGTGTAGTGTATCCTGGTATCTACGTGTAGTGTATTAGTGGTTAATAATGAGCCAGACGCAGCCCCTTGTTGAGGTTGATCTGGTGAAAGCCAGCATCACTGGTGCTGAGAATGGTGCAACACCACCTACTTAAAAAATATGAAGGCAATGCAATGTGTAGAAGCTAAGTAGGCGCTGCAGGCGGCCTTTTCTTGTTCAGTTAACAGGTTTCTATCCATGAGGCAGGGCGGCCTCAGGGCAGTGTGGAGCTTCCAAAGCACACAATAAGTCTGTTCTAATGACTCCAGGTCCCTAGGGGAGCCTCTTTAACCTTCAAACCCACACACTCATTTATGTATGTGTGTGTGTGTGTGTGTGTGTGTGTGCTCTGTGTGTCCACAGAGACGAGTGGAGGCTAATGAGGGACTACCTCTGCTCAAAGGGTACACTGGGCGCTTAATGCTCAGTGCTGTGATAGAGGTTTGTGGGTGGATAGAGTATATCAAAAGGCAACAGCATCTGTCTCTGTATGTTGAGGTTATGATGAATATGCCTCTTCCAGCAGCCAAGGCTTGATGTTATTAATGGTCCCTATGATCTGAATCTGGGTCCAGAGTCTTTTTCAGACTCCCACTGTTCCAAATATCTATACTGGTATCGCTCCTCTCTCTAAGCACTGTCATAGGTTTGTTTGTTTTCCTTCATTAAGCGTACTCGCCGGTGACAGCCACGGCCACATTGTCCATCTGTCCGGACCATTCTCGTGAACGCGATATCTCTGGAACACCTGGAGGGAATTTCTTCAAATTTGGCACAAACGTCCACCTGGACTCAAGTATGAACTTTTAGATTTAGATGTGGTGGTCAAAGGTCAAAGGTCACCAGGCCCTTACCAGGAACTCAAGAATTCATATGCTAATTATGACAATTTCACACAAATGTCTAACATAAAATGATGAAGCAGTGACATGTTGGACAGACATGGATGTAAACTGACACTTGACTGGTTGGTGGAAGCATACAATTGTGAGGCTGTATTTCTAGTTTTGTTGATATTTTGTTCAATGGAATTTCTCTTAGAGCACAAAAGGAACTCATCAGTTGGCCGTCTGCTCATCAGCAGATTTTATTGTTACAGTTGGTCCTGTAGTTATTAGTGTATAGTGTATAGAGTGAAACCAACTGGGAGACGGGTGTTTCCTTGAAGACTCCTGTGTTAAGAATAACAAAGAAGACGCATCAGCATTCATTCTGACACTCTAGAATGGAGCCACCTTATTATCATATTAATACTCAGTAATTTGTAAAGGTCCCATATTGTAAAAAGTGAGATGTTGTTTTTATTATAAAGCAGGTTGAAGTGCTATATAAATAATGTGAAAGTATCGATCAGTCAATCCATGGAGAAATACACACAGCCAGAAAATGTGCATTTGAAACAAGCCGTCATGATTTCTGTCCATTTGTGATGTCACAAATCTACAATATTTAGACAATTTCACAGTTTTTAAATATAAACATACTAAATGTGTCCAATTTTACTTCCTGTTGCAGTGTATGTGAATGACATCAGCTGACAGGAAGTAAACATGGACCCACACTGTTGCAAAGCAACGCAATTCCATTGAAATGTGCTAAAACAGAGCGTTTCAGACAGAGGGCGAATACAGGCATATTCAGGCAGACAGTATGAGGAAAATAAAGTTTTTTTTTTAACATTAAAGCATATAAACATGTTCTAGAAGAAACACAAAATACAAGTATGAACCTGAAAATTTGCATGATATGGGACCTTTAAATGCAATATATTCTGAGTTTACTGATTCATAAATTGTAGTTATGTAAGATGATCATGATGTGTACAGCTGGAAACAGCTGCTGACGGCAAATTATTATATCAATAATCTCTTACATTGTAATTGTATTTCATGTTGTCATGCAGATAGACAGGAGTGTGTTTGTGTATATATATATATACATATATATATATATATATATATATATGTATGTATATATACATACATATATATATATATATGTATATATATATAATACAGTATAGTATTTTTCATTCAAACATTTCTAGTGCGTCACACAAAAATATATAAAGACCCCTCTCTAAAGCCTCTCTGTCTGTAATGAGTTTAGTCTCCTTCGGTTGTACACTATCTAATAATAGCTTTGTAAATCCAGATGATGAGATTGATGATCCCACTCATATTCCACTTCCCAACTCCACTCCCCTTTCCCTCCCATCTTCTTTATCATTGTGTTTACCCTCTTGTCTCCTCCATTCCCTATCTCTCTCCTGCAGGTGTCAGAGTTATTTGTCTCCTTTGAGGAGAAGCCTCAGGGTGCAGCCTCCTTAGCCCAGGTCCACAAGGCAGTGCTGCATGATGGGAGGACAGTGGCCATCAAGGTCCAACACCCCAAAGTCCAGGGCCAGAGCTCGAGGGACATAGTGGTGATGGAGGTGAGCCCTGTGTCTGTTAAATTGTGTTGGGGGGTGTTTGTTATTCTCTCTCAGTGACATAACATGCAACTGGCAAAGAGTGCAAGAAAAGAAAAATGAAGACATAGAAAAAGGTTAGGTCAGTTTTATTATTACAGCTCGATATCCCAAATTTGCCTCAGGGGGGCTTTACAATCTGTACAGCATACAACATCCTCTGTCTTTAGATCATCGCTTCAGATAAGGCAGAACTCCCCAACAAACCCTTTTAATAGGGAGAGAATGGAAAAGAGAGAGAGAAGAGTCTAGCTGCAGTGAACCATATGAAGACTTTTAGTGCTAACATGTGGCAGGCCCAACGACAAAATGTTATAACAATCCAATCTGGAAGAAACAAAGGCGTGAATGAGGGTCTCTGAATCAGCCAGAGACAGAAAATACCTGATTTTAGCTATATTTTGTGTGTCCTCTCTCTTAAAAGAGAGAGTAGGATCAAATGTAACACCAAGAATCTCGGCTGTTGACCTCAGAGAAATCACACAGTTGTCTAGAGTTACCGTTACTTGATCAAACTGGTGTCTATGTCGAGCGGCGCCAATCACCAGCATCTCGCTCAGTTAATTACGTGACATCCAGGATCAGGGTTTTTACAGGCGATAGGGTTGCTGAGATAACCCTGAAAACATCATCCGATTTTGACAAAGCTCCCTCAAAGCCACACGAGACATGCTCCAGCTGTTTTTACACAGGCTGAGTGCTACTAACCATGACTGATAAACCGATACAGATGTGTGCCTCTTCAGTTTGGCCAGAAGCACAACACAGCTGAAGGTTCTAATGGACTGTTTGACAGCAGGTTTTCTGTCACCCAGTAATGAACTTTCAGTACAGAATCCCATCCAGTGCACTTGTCCTGATATATAGGCCCAATTCCAATCCGGCCCCTCCACCCTCCCACTCCGTGGTGAAGTGAACTCCGTTTGTAGTCACACTCACAGCTTAGTGAAGCACCCTTCTTTAAGTTGGACGGTAGATATACAGAAGCCACTCTGGGACGAACTTCACTCTCTTCAGCAAGGAAATAAATATCAGAATCAGAAATACTTTATTGATCCCCGGGGGGGAAATTGAGGTCCGTTTTTCTCCCGTTCTAAAATATAAATATAAAAATAGAGAAATATAGATGAAAGAGAAAATATAAATAAGAAACATATATAACAGCAGTGCAAATAATACTGCTAAGAAATGGGATCTATGCAAATTATATAACTGCACGCATTTATAAAAATTCAAGAATAGTGTAAAATAAGAATATTAGTTTAAATGTACTGTATAAATAAATGCAGTGTTAATGCCAGAGTAAACCAGATTATTGCACAGCTGAATGGATGCACTAAATTATTGTACTGTTAAGTCAGTATTGCACAGTTGAATATATAATAAATTATGGGGTTATAACTCCTGACAGGGTAAAAAAAGAATAAATATATGTTGTATTTTTATATATTCTAGTTTAAACAAGGGTATATGTGATCCTAAATACAATCTATTTACGTTATGTTATTGACGTTTGTATGACAATAAAGTAGAATAAATTAAATGCCTATCAGTTTGAGCAGTTTACAATTCAATTTTATACCGGTAGTCGCACGGAACTGACATCGGAGCGTGTTCCATGACGAATACAAAACGGCGCTGCACGTCATCTATAAGGGCAGCTGGCTAAGTCGGCATTGATGCAGGCTCGCTGTTGAAGGGCTTTATAACCCACTTCCACTCCCCGCTTATTGGTTTGGAATGGCACTTAATATGGCGGACCCTCCACGCGAACGTGCAAACTGAGTGGAATTGGGTAGGAAGAGGGTGAAGGGGGGAGGGTTGGGGCGGGGGGGGAGGGGTTGGAATTGGGCCATACTGACATCACTGTATATGTTTATGCGTGTTCTATTGTACATGACAGTGAGACAGATTGTGATTTGTAATTTGAAGGCGATGTTGAGAGCGGTCCATTGGGTCTTCCCAGACTTCGGCTTCATGTGGTTGGTGGAAGAGGCTAAGAAGAACATGCCGCTAGAGCTGGACTTCCTTAACGAAGGACACAATGCTGAGAAAGTGGCCGACATGCTGGGCCACTTCCCCTTTCTCAAGGTACACACATGCCTACAGTACATACATTTCTACAAGGCTTCCTGGTATAATAACCTATGGAGTCCACAGTGGGATTTAGTTTGTACTCTAGTAAACAGCTGGTAATAAGTATACAATAGAATAATAAGAAATGGTCTGTTTCAATTTAAGGTATTTAAAATCGTATTCCATACAGTTAATAGAGGTCAGACCTTTACACTGTGTATGACAGCTTCCTCTGTGCTGCCCGGCAGCAGAGCAGGGTTAGCAGAGCGCTGCAAATTCACGTCCATTATCATTTAATGTCCTGGTGTCCTTTTACTTAATACGTCTGTTTGAGAACTTTTTATTAACTCTGGTGAGAGCGAATTAGACTTCTTCTTTGTTCGACGTTCAAAAGCCACAGAGCTAAAAACTTCTTTGGTTTTGTCTTCTTCTTGTCTGTCATCGGCTTCGTTTTATTCTGCATTTTTTAATTGTATTAGTTGGCATGTGAAAGAGACATTAAACCTGGCAGAATGAAAGATAATTTTTGTGCAAATGCCCTCCAATACATCCATTAAAACTCCAGTTGGCCAGCGTGGTGGTCTAAAATTAACATAATAATTAAAAAGTCACATTTTTCAAAGTTTTGACAGTCCATAACTCCTGCTCTGTACGTGACAAAACCAGATATTGTCTTTTGCCATTTTTTTTTTTAGGATTTAACGCCCTTAGATTTTTCTTGTTCCTTTGTACTTGTTGATCAATCAGCATTAAACTGAGTAAAGTAGATTGTCAGGAGCCGGGGACAAAGGGACGAAAAAAAAACATTTGTTTTTAATATTTGCAAGTAAATGTTGTTGTTATTGTGCAATATAGCTGCAGTGCAAAAACGGGTTGTGCTATAGTAGTTTTTCATATCAAATAGTGACTTAATATTAATAATTATATTATTAATTTAGCAGACACACTGATTCAAAGCTGTTATATTTGTATACTTCCCTACTACTGCTGAACTGGCTATCTGAACCCAAACCTTCCACCAAATGCACACCTGTCACACACCTGTAACACACCTGTAAGACAGCGCTCACACACACACACCGCTCCTCTATCCCTCTCTCTCTCTCTCTCTACAGGTTCCAATGATCCATTGGGAGCTGTCCACAAAGAGGATCCTGACCATGGAGTTTCTTGAGGGGGGGCAGGTCAACGACAGGGACTACATGAAGAAACACGGCATCAACGTCAACGAGGTACCGCATCCTGCCCTGCTGTATGTGTGTGTGTGGAGGTTACTGAAACTAATAGTTTATTGACTGATAATCCAGGTGCTGTCACACACACACACACTCACACACATGCATGCATTAAAACTGTAGTAGGCAGTATATTTTTGGCATCATTGGGCAAAAATTCCATAACAACCTTTCAGCATATTGTAATTCAAGTGTTCTGAGAGAAAACTAGACTTCTGCTCCTCCTCATGGCTCTGTTTTCAGGCTTTAGAAAATCTAGCCCGTGATGGGAGACTTTGACCAATCACAGGTCATTTCATTGAGAGAGCGTTCCTATTGGCTGTGCTCCGGTCATGTGAACGGTACTTGGCGTTTCTTCAAGACATCTCAACCTGATCTCAACATGGCTGCTGGGTCACAAACTTTCTCATTTTACAGCTAAACCGTGCACTACAAGATGATTCTGAGGACATTTGAGGAGAGAAATAGGCATTAACGTAACATAATATTGATTATATATTATTTAATCAGCGCTACCTAGTTTGACCGTTTGGTCGGCGTTCACGACTGATTGACAGCCGGCTCTCATAAACGGCAGCTGGACAGCAGACTTCAGATCAGTTCTTACTGCTTGTTTTCCTCCGGTCTGTGAAATCTTGCAGATGTCGTTAGGAGCACCGGAGGACACAGAGGAACATGATTTTTTTTCAGGTTACCTGTTTCATGCACTACTGTCACGATATAGCGACCGTTTTATAAAAAGAATCATTATAATTTAATCACATTTGCTCCAATCTCGCCTACTTCAGCTTTAACAGCGTGTCTACACAGCCCGAATGCATGCGTGTTATATCTGAGTAGTACCTACAGAGTCGAAGTACGAATGCTGGCCCACGATATTATTCAAAAATGTTTTAATCCTAATTTTTATTCATAGAATTGATGAAGTAACTTGCAAAGTTGTTACTTAGACAATACTGTTGGTATCATACATACATATGTGGTCATGACATCTGAAATTGTGTGTCGACTGACTTGAATAACACACACACACTCAAGGAGCACAGATAGAGAAGACAATGACAAATACACACCACACAATAAATAAATAAATGATTGGGCTTTCCATGTGCACATGAACACATAAATTCACACACAAATACAGACAGGGACTCACTATACGAGCATTAAGCAGAGATGATGAGTGTAATAAGACAGCTGATGAGATAGATAGAGGACATACCGTAATAAAACACACACGCACAAAGCGACAGGATGGATGGCATTATTAGGTGGCAGTGGTGCATGCTGGACCCTCTGTCTGTAATCACAAGATGGATGAGGGCCCAAATAGACTTCCCTCTGAACTCGGCCCTTTGACGTGATCAGAATGGGACAGTGCTTTGCTTTACTGATTTTTTGCATTCTCCCCCCATATTGGTAAGATTTCAGATATGACAGCCTGCAGTGAATGAACTACATTTATAAAACTCAGTGGCACCAGAGCCTTTGAAATTTGTGACACAATGGGCCTCACACAGGAAGACGAACAAATTTCCTCTTTTTTGTTCGTATCCATGATTTGTTCTTATTTTGTTAGCACCCCATTGATTTCTGGGATTCACCAATCTTTTCTTATTTTTGCTCTTCTCTCTTGTAAGAGAACATTTTATACGAGTGGTCGAGAGCACTCTTACCAAGATAAGACAAAAACATCTAGTTTTCACCGTCCAATAATTTTTTGTCCAACGCAAGGAAACCTAAGTTTTAAATTTGAGGAACATACAAAAAAACACATGAATAATATATAATATAATCAAATTTAGATTATTATTATGTTTTAGAGTAATTAGAATGATTAGATTATTAAATGTGTGGGCTAAATAAATACCATCGTCCACTGATCTCAATTAAGACTATAAAAACCCCTTGGACGATATTACAGGGCTTACAAACAAGTGGCCTTGCATTAGTCATTTTAAATTATTATTGCCATGTACAATAAAGGCATTTTAATGTAGTTTAAACACCACAGTGTTATTTTCATTATAAGACTTGCATTTTGTCTTTTTCTGAAACCATATTCCACCCATGCAATGAGCCCCTTCACAAGATTAAAAGAACTGAGCTGTTTTAAAGTCATCCAGCATTTCATTACACCGTCTTTGAACGAGCACAAATTCAATCATACAAATGAATGAAACAACCTCAAATATAACCTTCTTTACCATGAAACATATTCTCTTTTCTGCTTCAAAAGCCGTTTCAGCCGAGACCGATCAAAAACAAACAAAACGACATTAAGCCGGAGCAAAATTGATGCAACACGACAGATAATCATCGGCCACTGCCATCGGAGAACGGCATCTTATTTGCCGATAGTCAACAAGTCAACAAGGTGAATATCGGCCGATACAGATGTTCGGCCGATAAACCGGTGCATTCCTAATTCCCCCATGTCTAAAACAGTTCTTCTAACAGTGCATAGATCATTAATAATGATCAACAATAAACTAATACCGTCACACTCACTAAAGGTGAGACCATAGCAATTAAATCAACCACGCTAAACGTGTCGTGATAAGTTCATATTTTTAAGCTCTGTTGTCTTCTAAATGTAATTTCTGTCCATTTTTGCATGTTTTCACCTTGTTTTTCTCCGTCTCATCCCCAACAGATCTCGGAGAACCTGGGAAAGATGTACAGTGAAATGATCTTCGTCCACGGCTTCGTTCACTGCGACCCGCACCCGGGCAACGTGTTGGTCCGAAAGTGTCCCCGCAGCAAGAAGACGGAGATCGCCCTGCTCGATCACGGCCTTTATCAGGTGACAAATCTACCAGGCTGCCCCGCGCATAAAGAAAATACCATTAGTTTGTAAGATTACAGCCCATTTTTCATGCTGCTGGCTTCGGCCTTGAGTATACGGGTAGAGCAGCAAACACACAGTCAAGATGCACATAAAAAAAACAAAACATGGATGCCACAAACACTTTTATTAGAGCTGCAGCAGGATAAAAGCTTTTTGATAAACAACTCATTTGATGTTGTTCTTAGCAGGGTGCAGTGTGCACCGCGACCTTAATCATACAGACGCATATGTGCACTCTCATGTTCCACACACACACACACGCACACGCACACGCACACACACACACACACACACACACACACACACACACTCTTTGATTGTTAACACTTGCTTTTACAAACACCCGCAGACTGACGCAGACGTCCACAGGTCTGACATGAGTTCGTTTACTGCTTGCTCCTGTAGTCATGAAGACAATTTACTGATAAATATGCAACTCTTTCATCTTTGACACGCACGCACACACACACACACACACACACACACACACACACACACACACACAGAGACATTCCTTGGACCATAATGGCACCAATTTATTTCTAATGACTTCTGATTTCAGCTGTCATTTTGGAGTAGAATATTAATCCTCTCCTCATGTACACACACACACACACACACACACACACACACACACACACACACAGTCCTTTCCAGTGTGCCTGTGCCTGGATTCTACATTTTGCATGTGTTTGTAAGGTGCTGGAGTTTGTCTGGAGGTTTCTTAGCTGGTGGACTGAATGTGAAAGAGCTCATTATTTAACTCTTTTTTTTACTGTTGAGACTGTCGGTCACAATGATTAAAACCACATCCAGAAGCTGTTTTATTAAAGGAACAGTGTGTAGGATCTGGTGGGATCTAGCGGTGAGGTTGCAGATTGCAACCACCTAAAGCGTCTCCTGTGCTCCAAGCGTGTTGGGAGAGCTACGGTGGCTGACTAGAAAACGTGAATGTCCCTCTCTAGATCCAGTGTGTGGTTTGTCTCTGACTCTGTGAAGAGGACCCGCTCCCTATGTAGATATAACCGGCTCATTCTAAGGTAATTAAAACACAACCAGTCTTATTTTCTGGTTGATTATACACTAAAGAAAACATAATTATGAATATTATATTCCATTTCTGCCAATAGATCCCCCCTAAATGTTAAACACTGGTCCTTTTAAGGCAGTTTAAACAGTTCAAAGATATTTAATAGCAGGAGCATACTGAATATGACGATATGATATGACATATCATAAAGAATATATAAACTCACTACAATATAAAAGGAGTATTAAAATTACTTAAATATAAACCCACACAGAAAGAATCCATAATTTGTGTTTTTATTGTAGCTGGTGATTTTAATCAAACAGACTTCAGATCTGTTTTACCTAAATTTCACCAGCGTGTCCACACCCTCACCAGGGGAAACAATACCCTGGACCATGTTTACATCAATATTCCTGGCAGCTACGAAGCCCTCCCTCTCTCCCCCTGCTGCTTCTGCTGCCAACTTCCTCCCGCCCTGCTGATTAAAAGGGTCAAACCATACGAAACAGTGTGGAGAGATGACGCTACAGCGGTTCTACAGGACAGACTGGTGCATGTTCAGAGACGGGGAGGACTGCTCAGGAATTTTCCCGGGCGGCTGGTCTTTCTTTTTTTTCTTTTTTACAACCCAGGCATGGGCCAGCCTGGCCTTCCCAGCAGCAGACCGCTGCCTGTCACACTGGACCAGTCTAATACTTTCAATATTGAGGGGGGGGGGGTACGAGCGGGTATGAGCGGCCCCTCCTAATTTTGGACTGATTCTCGTTTTTGTTGAAATCTGATTGGCTCAGCACCGGGTAAATATTTGTGTCTAGTCTTCAGGTTAATCCATCCCTCACCGGAGAGGCTGCACAGAAAGGGAGCGTCGTGCTGCAGTCACTTGCATTCGAACATCGAACTTTAGCTCTATATACTGCCCCCCCACCACCACCCCCCCAGCCGCTCGCATTAAAGGACCTCTACATCTCAAAGACCCAGGCTGAATTTTGGTCCCAGTCCGCCCCTGTTCAGAGATGCCATCACCCAGGAGAACCACATTGATCAACAGTGACATCAGCAAATAATATAAGACGATAAAATCATTCCCCAACCAGAAAGGCCTGGATGAATGGAGAGGTGACAAGGAAGCACACATCAAAAACATCACCACAGCTAGAGGACTGAACGCTGGCATCAGGAGAGACTGGGGATACATGGACAGGCCATCCAGAATATCACAGGCTACAAAAGCATACCTCTGTAACATTAGCATGTAGCTGCATTTTTTATAGTTTACAGTTTATGCATAAATACAAAGCTAACATTATTGGAGATATGAACAGCAGTATTTACCGGAGCCAAACTTCAGGGAAACCTGTAATATGCGATTTGCGATATTGTTACTTTCTTTATCACATTCCCGCTGGAACATGTGTGGTTATGAAGTATTTGATTTAGAAATTCTTCTCTGGGATTTCTGGCACAGAGAAGCACAGCTAAACACAGCTAGACTCTGTTATACCAATGGATGTATAAAGACAACTGGATACAGCGTTGGAGGCAGGGCCTCGTTCATTCCTATGAAAGTTGCTCAGTGGCGCATGAAGACAAAACGGCTCGACTTCATCCTGGAAAAGTACCCGGATCTTGGGCACATGGAACATGCGCAGTAGCGTTCACACGGTCACATGACTCGTTCACCGGGGTCCCAACGTCACGCCGTCGTCACGGCTTGGCGCTCCAGCCTCGGTCTAGGTCTCATTCACATGAAGGGAGGAAGGGAAATAACTCTGGATTCAGCTATTAGTGCGTTTTACAACTTTAAAAACTTTATTTTTTAGATAAGGGCTATTTAGGTGTTCGTACTGGGAAGTTTATTCGCCTAAAAAAAATTATCCTCTTAGTTACAGACATCTCTTTCCCAATGTAAGTCTATGGGAAAAAGTATTTTTGGGCCCAATGGCATCATGTGACGGACATGGAAGTTGCAGTACCGCCGTTTGACCACTACGAAAGTCGGGATCGACGACCGGCACACTTCCTGGGGGCTTGTGTTACACTGTTTCCCGGGCTGCAATGATGCTGACAACAGAGATGCAGAAGATGGGAAACACTGACTAATCAGAGCAGACTGGGCTTTTTCAGATGGGGCCCTTAAAGAGACAGGCGCTAAAACTGAGCGTTTCCAGCAGAGGGTCAATATAGCTATATGCAGGCACACAGAACGAGGAGTATGAACGTATGAATGTGAAAATGAGCCTGATGTGATGATCCTTTAAAAGATAATACCCACCCAGCAGCAGCCTGTTGACCCTGCTGACGTCTGGCAGGAGATCCAGAAGTATCCGCCGCTGTCCCACCTACAGAGCAGCTTCTTTTCTCAGCTCATCCTCTGTGTTCCACCAGTTTTTGTTTTTTTTACTGTGAAGCATTAAAGGGACTACAACTTGCATTTCTTTGTGCATCCCTGTGTTGTACAATGACAACAAAACAAATCCACACAGTAATTCTATAGACAGAGTGTCTGTGTCTGTGTGGGTTTTCTCCAGGAGCTCAGGTTTCCACCCACAGTCCAAAGACAGGCAGGTTAGGTTAAATATAAACTCTGGAACAGTGTTTTTTATGAGTGGGTCCTCGTTTTGTTTGTATTGTACATGAGGATCAGCACATGCACATGTTCAAACATGTGGGCGCCGCGATTACATCCTGCTGTTGATTTCATGCTGTTCCGCTGAACAGGTGGTGGCAGTAACACACCTGCAGAGACAGTGAAGACGGCTTGTGAGCAGGATGCTAACACTGCAAGATTTGAAATGTTGAAATGCTTTGCAGTTGATTTATGAGGAAGGAAATGCATTCAGCTCATTTGTTAGACTGCAGGGACTCAATGTGTTTTTGAGAGAAACAATGAATGTTAACATCACTTTTGGCTGAGAACTCAGTAAAATGAAGATCATAAAACTGCACTTGCTGTTAAAATGCAGATATATGAATATGCCTAAATAATCACGAATGAACATGTTTACATTAACACAGGTTGTAAGTTGTGTGATGCACCTTCGAGTTGTCCATTATCAGGAATTAATGGACTTGGCCTCCTGATAATGGACACCTCCTTATCCCTTACATCAAATACATCTTAAAGGGGACATATCATGCTCATTTTCAGGTTCATACTTGTATTTTGGGTTTCTACTAGAACATGTTTCCATACTTTAATGTTTAAAAAAACTTTATTTTCCTCATGCTGTCTGCTTGAATATACCTGTATTTACCCTCTGCGTGAAATGCTCCATTTTAGCACATTTCAACGGAATTGCAATGGAATTGCAACAGATTGCGTTGCTAGGAAACAGCTTGGGTCCATGTTTACTTCCTGTCAGCTGATGTCACTCACATCAACTGCAACAGGAAATAAACTGGGACACATTTACAATGTTTACGTTTAAAACTTTGAAATGGACTAAATATTGTAGATTTGTGACATCACAAATGGACAGAAATCTTGAGGGCTTGTTTCAAAAGCTCAGTTTCTGAATACGGGCTGTGTGTATTTCTCTGTGGATTAAGTGTTTCAATACTTTCACAGTATTTAGGACTTAAACCAGCTTTATAATATAAAAGCCATGAAAATGTCACTTTTTTACAATATGGGACCTTTAACACATACTGATGGCATATGTGCAGAATGTGCATTTGAATTATATATGCAATGTAATTGGTGCCTTAAACTATGCTTCATGTGTGTGCCTCCTAATCTCTGAATTAGCCAGTGATGATCTTCACCAGGAGGGTGTGACATGCAGAAAAGTCATGTACAGAAATACAGCTGTTTGCAATACAAATACAATTTACAGTTTACCATAAATGATCAACGGAGTAGATACAATCCTAACAAAGGACACCTATCCCGTCCCCCTCCAGGTCCTGCAGCCAGACTTCAGGTTGAACTACTGTCGGCTGTGGCAGGCTCTGATTAATGGTGACATGTCTGGGGTGGAGCGTTACAGCCTCAGACTGGGAGCTGGAGACCTGTACCCGCTGTTCGCCTGCGTGCTCACCGCTCGGTCCTGGGCCGCCGTCAACGCCGGCATCGGTTCTGTGCCCGTCACACGCTCTGAGGTACTGTATGAGCTCACACACACACACACACACACACACATGTGCATAGTATTTATTCAACTAAAACTTGATTTATGTTATAAAGGGCTTCACAGAGGCTCATAAAGCAAATCAGGCAGTACACAAGTTGGACGAAAAGAGACTTGAAGAGTAAAAATACATTTGGATTGCAGCTCCACATGGAGAGCCCAAGATGGTGATCATGACGGCTGAAATGCATCAGGTGTAGACAGGGTGTTAGAGCTGGATATCTGGTGGATGTTTTCCAACCTCTGCAAGTAAAACTGAAATCTGCATGGCTAGATATACATTTTTTTCTGACCTTGTAGAAGTTACCCTTTTATTTAAACTTCGATAGCATTTTGGGTGCAAATTTAGCCTAAGGCTGATTTAGGGACTCAAACGCTTTAGTGCTTTACACATACTACTAAAACAATGACAATTGCTGCACAGCAATGTCCTTCAGGATAAATAAAGTTTTGTTATTCCTTACCTTTCCTGTTTCACCTTGTCCCCATGCACAAAGCCAGCTCGATAAAGAAATGGTTTTCCCAGTTTGGTGTGAAAGAACTTTACTGACCTCAATCTCTGGAAAGCCGACTGTGAGTCGGGCTTTATCAGCCAACATCAGAAATGGACCTCACTAATGCTTTTGTAGCTGAATGGGAGCAAATTTGACTGAGACCTGCTATAACAGCCTCCACTCAAGGAGGTTAATGCCCATAGCTTTGGAATGGCCACGTGCTTTTGGCCATGTCGTTTAACAGGTTACCTGTTAGGTTAGAAAATATTCCCAACACTAGTTTTCCAGCCAGTGAGTTGCAAATATTAACGCTAAACATTAAAATGACCAGAGTTATTATTACGGCTGTACCGAATGTCATTTGTTTCTGAATACAGGCTGTGTGTATTTCTGCATGAATTGAGTGTTTTGATACTTTCACAGTATTTATATATCACTTAAACCTGCTTTATAATATAAAAGACATGAAAATCTCCCTTTTTACAATATGAGACCTTTAAATCAACTCTCTTTAATGAATATAACTCAATGCGTTCCTCCGTTTGTGTGCAGTGGGCAGGAGTGCAAACTGTGAAAATGTTGTTTCTGAAAGGCTAAACACCAACAAATATGGATTAAAGCAAAAATATTTTGTTAGCTAAAAATATGTCGTGAATTTTGGAAATGACTATATCGATCTTTTTTCAATAAATTTAAACTTTTGGATTTAACAACGCTCTGGAGTTATTGGACATGTTTGGATCACAAGAGTTGGAAATCCCATGCAGCCACCGCTGGAATCTAACTCTATAAATAGTATAAGACTAATTATATTAGCGTAGCCTGATATTAATCTGACAATGTGCACAAATACCAGCTTTAAACACAAACAGTAAACTGCAAAATCAAATGTTGATTTAGAATGTGAATGTCAACGTTATGAATGAACTATTTGGTATTAGATTATTCTTCGAGATAAGATGGTATCCACTGGCGTAAAACCGGTTTGTGTGTGTTTGCAAATGTCCCGTTTCCCACAGGGGGTTCCACGATGCCATCTGTGCTCGACAGAGGGTTTATTTTTACCTCCCTTATGCAACATTTTGAAGTTGGCAAAAGTACTACACTACAGTCAGCTACAGCGTGCCACCCCCTCACACATGACGGGCAGTACCAGGCAGAATTTGGCAGGGACTAATACATGAATAACTCCCTGTGACTTTTTGGTATTTCTAAAAATGAAATGTATATATTTGGGGAATCAGAGCTGACATTGCATCGAGACACAAATACCAAGAAAAAACTAATGATAATATTCTCTTGCTGAACGTTTCTAAACCTGTTTTAGTCCAGTAAAGCACACACACAGTAGATGGCATCGTACCTTCTGCCTGCAGTGTGACACACTGATGATGTAGCATTAATACTACTGTTTGTCCTGAAGGTGCTGATGAAACATGAAACATTCAACCAGTCAAAACTGATATCAGATATATTATTGAAGAACAGATTTTAAGATATTTGAGTAACATTCAGGTTTGACGTTATGGAAGTTCAGGAACACCAGTATACAAATGTTTATTGTTTGAAGCTGCATAATTACTGCCAAAGTGACATTTAAAAAAGAAAGCTCAACATGAGAATCAGTGTGCTCTGAAGAATGACACTACCAATATGTTAATGGATTTATCAATTTATTTTTAATTTACCAAACAATGTGTAAGCTTAACTTCAAAATGACAAACTGGACTTCTCCTAATAAAGGATACTCCCAGCTGTCAGTCAGCCAGCGTGGTATAGAACCATATATACGTATATATATATATCTCCGTTCAGCTTGCGCCATCATCCACGTGTGTTTTTTTTTTACGTTGAGATCAGCTGTATGTAGCGGAGCATCGTAAAACACTTCATTCAAACTGGACAGAAACAAAATAAAACTCACCTAAACCATCGTCGTTACTCTTTCCAACAATCACCAAGTGTGCTTTGGTCCAAGTCAACTGTAATTTCACAGAGTTTAATGGGAAAAAAACGCAGATTCTACAGGTGTCCCCCCCTCCTTCCACCCTCCGCTCTCTCTCTGTCCCTCTCTCTGCAGGCAGAAGGAAAGAGACAGGGTGACGTGTCACGAACGCGTCATCAGTTACACTGCGCATGCCTTAAAGCCTGTGGTGTAAATGCACAGACTTAGCGGGGTTATTAAAAAAAATTCTCGAAACCGGATCATGATCCAGATTGCCACCAAAATCTAATGGATTGTTCATTGTGCCACACCCCACCCCTCCAAAAGATTTCATTCAAATCCATCGCGGACATTTGGAGTAATCCTCCAAACGGACAAACCAACCAACCAACAAACCAACGTCGGTGAAAACATAACCTCCTTCCTAGGCCTTCGGCCTTGGCGGAGGTAATAACCATAAATGTACGGATTGGTGGATCAGGATTGAATCTGATCTTCCACATGATGTAATTTCCACGGTAGAAAAGATAAGTGTGTGTGTGTGCGTGTGTGTGTGTGTGTGTGTGTGTTTGTGTGTGTGATTTCATGTGTGCTTCCTCCAGTTTCCTCTCAGCTCAGTGATTTGACTTTGTTCCTTCATGTCCTGTCTGCTGCTCTGCTCTGTGTCCACTGCTTACTGCTCTTTAATTTCTCTAATTGTTGTTAACACATATATAGATTATGCAGATGTAGGACCATGTGTCAACGTTGATGGAACAGGCGTGAAAAGTATTTTTCTCTCGAAATGCATTTCTTTTCTTCTGGTGTTGACAACACAGAGGACGTTGGTATCGCTCAATTAAAGAGCTCACAGAGTGTTGTTGGGATTATTGGCAGCAGCTTTTTTTTTAAAAGTTGTTGTTACGCTTGCATTCTGTTTTTGTTTTGGTGTGTTTTGTCTGTAATAAATTGTGGTAATAATTAAGTAAGGTAAGGAAAAAACACTGTGATTTCTCGAAGAACTCTCAGGCAAGATAAAGGAGTAAAAGAGATCTCAGTGAAGTGACAAAGCCCTCTGGTGGAGGAGAGAGTGTGATGTAGTTATAGAGCCAGAAAGTCAGCAGGAGGTTGGTTTCTTTTAACCATGACCATGATCTTTACCTCACCTTAACCAAGTGGTTATTATTTTAACCATGACCGTGAAGACCGCCTAACCTTAACATGATAATATTTCCAGAAGCCACAGTGTTTCCCTAACCCAACCCAAGTCCTGATTGTGCCTAATGCTACATCCACACTTTTAAAAACCACAACCATCTCCGTCCAGACCAGCATTTTAGAGAGCCAAGGGGGACGGACTCTGTATTTATGTGCATAATGGCTGCTGTGCAAACAGCCGAATCACTGACAGTCACTGTTCCCCTGATTTAGAGGCTCTGTCAGTTATGCGTCGACCCTCCTATCTGCCGAGAGAGCCGACAGTAGCAATTATTACGGCTGTCTATATTCCACCTGCGGATCTGTGTCTAATAAGCTTCCAAATTCACTTCCTTTAATGTTATGTAGCAAGAGTGCACTTTACTTGAGTGTTTACCTTTTTGAAACCAATGTTCATTTTGGGATGGGATTTATGCAAAAGTCTAAACCAAGTCTAAATTCTTGTTAAATATTCACACTTATATTAAAATCTGTTCATACTTAATGATCTGTTATTTTTTGTCCTTATTTTTTTAAATGGGGAAATTAGTTTGCTTGTAATGTTCAGTAACTTGCAAAATTGTCTTTAAAACCAGCTTGAAAAAGAAATCATGATAAGATATTTTTGCAATATCGCCCACCCCCTACCTCTAATTCTCACTTGTGTGTAATAAGCACCGAACAAAAGAATGAGACGGAGTATCAAGTGGCCAAAATGAGTTTCCCCTGAGCAGCCAGCCAACGTTACAGCATGGTGTGAAAGGTTTCACCACAGGACAGCATAGCAAGGTAAAAAGGAGCTGATGATTGCTTTGGTGATGTGCTGGAGGTGTGTTTGTTCGCACAGACACAAAGCTGTTCATCTAACAGCTCACTGAAACACGTGTTTGCGGCTCTCACGGCGCAATAAAAGCAGGTCTGTGGACAAAACGGCTGCAGAGAGAGGGGGAAACTATGACATCATGTCTTAGCAGCAAGGAAGGAAACTGGAGAGTTTTAGGAGACTGGTTAGTTTTGTGTTCATTCATTCATTCACTGCCAGGTTGCACATTATTTAGGGAACAGACTATGCGCGTGCGCGTGCGTGTGCATGTGTGTGTGTATGTGCATTTTTATGCATTCATCACCATAATAGTTATATTCCAGTGTGAGAATGTGTGCAAGTGAGATGTGCTATTCTCCCTCCCTCTGTTTCCCACTTCAGCTGAGATGAAAGCTCTTCCATCAATTTAGGCCACACACACACACACGCACACACACACACACACACACGCAAACACACACACACACACACACACACCATTAGGCAGACTCCACTCTAGTGTCCTCTACTTGAACACACTTGTTGATTGTGTAGCACTCTGGAGTTAAGAAGACGTCCTCCGTCCACCACTCCTCTGCTCTGCTTTTGTCTTTGTTGTCCCCTCCCGACGTCTCCTCTCTGCTCTCCCTTCTCGTCCTCTCTCTCCCTATCTCTCTCTATCTCTCTCTCCTCTTTTCACTCTCTTATGCATGGATCATTTTTTTTCAAGTCCTGCTTCTAACAACTGATGATGCATTCCATTAGTGTTAATGCAATCACATGCACTAAGCACACATTGAGTGCTTTTAGAGCTGTGGCTTTTCGGTGCCTTTTTTTTCCACATGCGGGGATATTTCTCTTTTTAATGAATGTTTCTCCACTAAACATTAAAAACAAAAGCATTAGTCTAAAATGTAACCAGGTAGTGTTTTGACAAGTCAAACATATATTTAGTCACGTTTTTTCTGATCCTCAAACTCAACACATCCTCCATGTTTACCATGTTGTCTTGGTATACGTTCAGTGTTATATGCATTTCCACTTCCTGAACAGGCATCAAAAGCATCCAAGTCAACACAGACTTCTCTGAAGGCTCCGCTCTGATATGTGTGACCTGCTGCCAAATAATATGGAAGGGACAGAAAGTGGAAACAAACATGGACACTTCATGTCAGCATACTATGCTGAATGTACCATGTGAGCCATGATAGTAATACTGTCTCCTAAACAAACCACTCTGGTAGCCTGGCGTCAGGACAATAACATCTGGAATCAGACAGCATGTGGTTTCTTCACAGCTTCAGGCTTTGTTCAAGATATACACTGATCAGTCATAACATTAAGACCACTGACAGGTGAAGTGAATAACATTGATTATCTTGGTACAACGGCACCTGGCAGTGGGGAGGATATATTAGACATTGTGTTGGAAGCAGAAAAAATGGGCCAGCGTAAGGATGTGAGCGACTTTGACAAGGGCCAAATAGTGATGGCTAGACGACTGGGTCAGAGCATCTCCAGAACTGCAGCTCTTGTGGGATGTTCCCGGTCTGCAGTGGTCAGGACCGGTGAAAAGTGGAAAACCGGTGAACTGGCGACAGGGTCAGACCCGAGGCTCATTGATGCACGTGGGGAGCGAAGGCTGGCCCGTGTTGTCCGATCCAATAGAAGAGCTACTGGAGCTCAAACTGCTGAAAAAGTTAATGCTGGTTCTGATAGAAAGGTATCAGAATACACAGTGAGGAGCAGTTTGTTGCGTATGGGGCTGCGTAGCCGTAGACCGGTCAGGGTGCCTAATGCTGACCCGTGTTCACCACCAAAAGCGCCTACGATGGCGATGAGCACGTGAGCATCAGAACTGGACCACGGAGCAATGGAAGAAGGTGGCCCGGTCTGATGAATCACGTTTTCTTTTACATCATGTGGATGGCAACGAGTTCGAGGTGTTGACTCGGCCTCCAAATTCTCCAGATCTCAATCCGATGGAGCATCTGTGGAATGTGCTGGACAAACAAGTCCGATCCACGGAGGCCCCACCTCGCAACTTACAGGACTTTAAAGGCCCCATATTGTAAAAAGTGCGACTTTCATGTCTTTTACATTATAAAGCAGGTTTAAGTGCTATATAAATACTGTTAAACTATCAAAATGCTAAATATACGGAGAAATACACACAGCCCGTATTCAGAAATTGTGCGTTTGAAACAAGCCGTTAGGATTTCTGTCCATTTGTGATGTCACAAATATACAATATTTAGACCATTACACGGTTTTAAACATGAACATTCTAAATGTGTCCCAGTTTCTTTCCTGTTGCAATGTATGTAAATAACATCAGCTGACAGGAAGTAACAAGGACCCAAACTGTTGCCTAACAACGCAATTCTGTTGCAATTCCGTTGAAATGCACTAAAACGGTGTTTCAGGCAGAGGGTGATTACAGGTATATTCAGGCAGACACTATGAGGAAAATACAGGGTTTTTTTTAACATTACAGCATGTAAACATGTTCTAATAGAAACATAAAATACAAGTATGAACCTGAAAATGAGCACGATATGGGACCTTTAAAGGATCTGCTCCTGATGTCTTGGTGCCTGATACCACAGCATACCTTCGGAGGTCTAGTGGAGTCCATGCCTCGATGGGTCAGGGCTGTTTTGGCGGCAAAATGGGGACCTACTCAGTATTAGGCAGGTGGTCACAATGTTATGGCTGATTGGTGTATGAGTGACAGTATGTCTAGAGATGCCATCCAGCTAGTACAATGACTTGACAGTTAATTCAAAGGCTTTTTACTACGGCTCGTCGGACACCTTCTCACTTTCTCCTCCAACCTCAAAATTGACCACCTAGTAGTCAACAGGTGTATGTTTGTTAATGTCCTGAGTACAGTTGCATTAGCCCCGCTCTGCAGAGTAAAACCGGCGTCGGTGATAGCAGATCTATCTTCCTCTCCCTCTGTCGCTGCCCACCATTTTCTAATGTCTGTTGGCTGCTGTATGAAATTATCCTGCAGACTCTCTAATACACTGGGGAGAAAAGAAAAATCACCGGCACAGAGCCCCCCCCCCCCCATACCCCACCGACTGCATTCCCTTTGCCTTTTGCACGGCCTATTTATCGCACCACTCACAATACAATATGTCCTTATTGAAGCTTTCAGATGCAAATGAGAGCACTGTCGCCTCCTCTGTGTCCTGCTGACAGCTGTGAGGCCCGCTAACCAACCTCCTGTAATTGCTAGTAATTGTTATTCCCCAAGCAGGACTCAGCAGAGCACTTCAGAACACCCAGCCCCCTGTCATTTGGACTGGGGAGGCGGGGGGGGGGGGGGGTTTATGTCTTTACCCTGGTAACTATTGGTTTTGATTTTTTTTTAAGTAAATAGAGAAGACATGGAGAGGTGGGAAGTAACTTGGGGGGGGGGGTTACTAATGATTCAAGGACAATAAGGGAGGAAGGATTTGTGCTACTACCTCATCTCCTACATGGGCAACTGTTCTGCATCAGCTAATTATGTTTACCAGCCAGCTTTACTTCCTGGTTTTTGGTTAACGTTCTTTCTCAAACAGAGCATGGGGAAGTGGTTAATAGTCAGATGTAATTCATCACCATGGTAACCAGACTGCATCATTTTTCAACCCAGTTTAGATGAATTTACTGTTCATCTATCTAACTATCAGACCACAAATGAGACCAGAATTATCTCAACACGCCGACTCTCTCTCTCACTCGCTCTCTTCTTCACCGTCTCCTCCTGGCGAGGCTGCTGCTGCACCGAGGCGCCGCACCGCCGCATGCCGGCCATAGCGCACCGGAAGACGGATAGACATGTTGCAGAGGTCCGCTGTTTGAAATGCAGTTTTCGGGATGTTTTGGAGGTGCACCGTCCACCAGCACCGGCCGCTCTCTCCTCAGCTCCAGCACTGACACCGCACCGGGCTGCACTGTGATTTGTTTATTTCTCTAACGGGACTTTGCTCTAGTTTAGGCTGAAAGTTGTGCACTTCCTGTCGTTAGGACCTGTTAGAGGCCGGCAAACCTCCGGTATCGGCTGCTTTCTGTTAATTTATCTCCTAGAGGAGACAAAACAGTAAAGAAGAGAGCGAAAGAGAGAGACAGTCAGTGTGTTGTGTTGATTCTGACGGTGGGATTTTGTGTAATTCACTGCGTTGACTGAACCCGTTTACCACACACACAAATTTCATGGTGAAAATAAACACACTAAACTAAGGTAGAGGAATCTAAAAATAAAATGAAAACCCTCAGTTAGCTAATGCAACAAATTGGGCTACTTAACTAAACATAACTAGTTAACTACACCTAACTAGCTAACTACATCCGAGTGCACCTGCAGCTTGGAGGATGACCTTTCACCTGCAGCTTCTACTATAGTCATATGTCATATTCACATTTTAGCAACAACCTTCTTTTTTTTTTTTTTTTTTTTTTAATTTTAGCACAAAATTAAGTTATTTGTCAAAAAAAATTGGCAAACAGTGAAGCTAATCAACTTAGTCAGGAAATGATTCAATAAAATATGGAATATCATAGAAATGCCAAAATACACTGGAGGGGGCTTTAAGGGCTCAATGCTCAATGCCTATACAGGAAGTAGTGTCACATTTATATTGAGCCATTTACAGTAAGACCCAAGCCATGGCTGGAGGATGAATCCAGTACATATATATATATATATATATATATTTATATTTATATTTATATACATATATATTTATATTTATATATCTATATATAGATATATATATAGATATGTAAATACATAATACATGATATATAATGTCCAATACCACTGAAGAAAAAGCCGCCGATACGGGCAGACTATTGTGCCAACGGTGCGGGACACACTGCAAAAAGTGGTGGCCTGAAACTGGTGTGTCAGAAAGCATCACCTTCTCGCTAGAAATGCTAAGTCAATAACTGTTTTCCTCTGGTCTCATGTAAATTGTTCCTCCATCAATAATATTACAAGGCTCATATGATGTCTGCAACGTGGGCGCTGATTGACAGCTGTGATTGGCAGGTGGCTCACCTGTCGCTCTCTCTCCGGCTTCAGGACTTGCACTGGCTGGGTCTTTCTGAGCAACTAGATGCTGTTTGTTTGTTCACATCACTTCCTGTGGGCAGGAGACAGAGAGCAGAGAGCGAGTTTATCTGTGTCAGGATGTTGACTAGCTGTCTGTCTCTCTGTGTGCTTGCCTGTCAGCTCTCTGTTTATCTGGACTGACAGCTCTGACAATGCTGACACACACACACTCACACTATTCATATACAGGGCTATGGAAAAGTTTGCACGCATTGTTGTTTTAAAAAATAAACTTCAAATGAAATTATTGGATTTTTATTAATAAAATGTAAATACTTGACAAATAATGGGCTTCGTTTAGGAGGCGATATAAGAACACATTTTTGTTCAGATTCACGATTTGTTCTTATTTTGTTAGTACCCATTGATTTCTGGGATTCACCAATCTTTTCTTATTTTTGCTCTTCTCTTTGGTAAGAGAATATTTTTGAGGAGTGGTCGAGAGCACTCTCAAACATCTAGTTTTCACCGCCCACTCTTTGTTTGTTCAACGCAAGGAAACTACGGTTAGTTTAACAAAAATAAACTCACAAAATGTCAATTAAGGAACTATTCTTACAACTTATCAGAAAAATTCAAATGTACACCTTCTGAATTCATGTTTCTGTCGTACACCGAACTAAGACGGGCTGAATTGTCTTGTTAACTCGTAAACGCACTTCATTCAAACTGGACAGAAACAAAATGAAACCATTAGTCCATTATGTTTCCATTGTTCCAACAGTCAGGAACTCGGGTTTGTCGAAATGAATCCTTAACTCCCCAAGTTAAGATGAAAATATGCCGGCTCTACATGCTGTTTTTCTCTGCCGTGCAGCGGCCCGCTGAGCAGCAGCTCATTTCTGCTCATTTCTGCATCTTCAGGATGCTGGAGAAGGTCTCCGGCACACCTCTGTCTCAGTGAGGAGGAAAACTTTCATACATAGTAACACACACACGGCTCGCGCTCTCTGGGTTGCGTCGGCAACAGCATCTGACAAAAACTGCCCACGCATCACAGCAGAAAAATCTGTTTCTGTTGGCATCGGAGGGCAATTTGAGCAAAGGCTCCACCAGTCGATGTTTGCTCTCGACAGCTCAGGTTCTGGAGGGTCCCCACTCGCCGTATCCTCCCCGCTGCAGCAGCAGCAGCCTCGAGTGGCCTCTCTCCGGCTCAATATCTGAGGCAGCCAAAACACTGTAAAATCTACACTGTAAAAAATCCTCGTCCATGACACCCCAGTGCATTTTCACTGGTGGAAACCAAACACAAGTGAAGAGAACAAGGACGTTTTTGAGCGGCATTGCGCCCCATAGCTGCCAGAAGTACCAAGTTTTTCGGTCAATATAGCTCAAACTGAAGAATGTAATGCTTTAATCAGCACTCATTGGACATCCACATAAAAAGCATAAAAATCTCTTTTAAAATAAGTACGTAAACTAAGTAAAATACGCACGTAAACAAAATAACCGAAGCACAGAAAACACGTCACAAACGTCGACTTCAAAATAAGTCAACGACACTCTGGGACATGACCAGCGGCCTCCTGGTTGAAAGTCCTGTGTGTGTTGGACCCGTCCACCTCTCCTCCCACCCGCCATGAGCAGTCTCTCTCACTTTATATTCTACATCACCATCTCTGAGCGGACGATACGTTAACATTACAGTCAATACAGACCACATGCCGTACAAATGACACGCCAAAAGCAAGAACGGCATTCAGTGCGATTCGGGCCGGAAAAAATAGATGAAACTGCTCTGAGTTGTGGATGATAAAAGAGGTATTTCTCCATTCTTTCCAATTAGCTTGTAATTTCACCGTTGTTGGGTTCTCTCCTGTAATGTCCTGTACTTGTAGAGACTGCACACCTCCTGATTTTACTTTCTGTCTAAAGATCGCTAAATGACTGTTTGTAAGCTTGCAGTCCACTTTGTTCCATGACTAATAGTGTTGATGTGCAGCAGGGAGAGGCCTTTGAAGCAGAGTAGAGCAGGACACCAAGCAGCCATCTTCAACATCAAAGAGACCAAGTAGTTATCATGGAGGCAGACGTCATCCCTCCGTCTCTCCTCTGTCTCTGTCTCTCCTTTTTCTTCTTCATCATTTACACTATGTCGTCATTTCTGCAGTACTATTCTCGTTTTAATCCCCTCATCCTTCACCTGGACTACTTTGGCTGCAATTTGTGGCGTTCAGACACGCCTTGTAGCCCACGCACACGGCAATGAGCGCTACATCTCTGCTTCACAATGTAGACATGTTCACGTCTGACAGAAAAACATACAAATACGCAAATCAAATATGCTGGACATATGGCAATACATACTCTACATACTGTATACTCATTCATGCTTCTTCCTGTAGCCCTACATGCCCATATATGGATCCCCCGACAAGCTAGCATGACATGGTTGTTAGAAGAGGTGGAGCGTGAGCGTGTGCGATAGCACCTGAAAGATGGTGACGAGAGGTTAACGTCACGCTGCCGTAAAGTGGTATCAGTGCCGTTATATCGGAGCTGTTTTGTGAGTACGAGGACATGAGCACAGCATCAGACCCGATACATACCCGGTGCATCCCTAGTTGTTAGTCACTAACAGGACCACCAAGATGGCAGCATGTCTCTACCGGTCTCTTCGTCTGTGTGACTGTTCTAGTGCGACTGAGTGATATCTGTTATATCTGGAAAATTACCGATCAATTCTGCAAGTTGTTCAGAAAATACCACCGCTCTACATGTTTCGGTTCAAACTTGTATCTTATTATAAAGTGTGGTTTACAGATTCTGGAGGACCCGGATGCTTACCCTTACACACCATCGCTCTTTGTACAGTATGTAGGATGGTCTGCCTCGTCCACCCGTAGACTGAACCACTGGCATATTCTTATTTATAAGGCTATTCTTGGTCTGCTTCCATCTTACCATTTTACGGACCTACATCCTTCAAAAAAGCACGGGAAGTTACCGTCTTCGCTCCCAGGACTTAATCCTACTAACTGTCCCCAAAGTCCACACTGAACTGGGGAAAAAGGGCGTTCAGTATGCTGCTCCCTCTTCTTGGAATCAGCTACAAAATGACCTGAATCTTGGAGAGCTGGTCTCACTGAATGTCTTTAAAGTGCTTCTAAAAGACTTGGAATTAAGGCACATCTGGCTGCAGATGTTTTGAATGCTGATGAATGTTTTTTTGATACCTTTTGATTCTGTAATTTGCTGTGTCTTCGTTTTCAATTGTTGTGTTTGTTTTATGTCTGCAACCGTGTAACTGTGCTGCAGCCTATCTCGGCCAGGACACTCTTGGAAAAGAGATTTTTAATCTCAATGAGCAGTGGTCAGGTATTTTATTTAGGGCTGCTATGACAGAAAGGGACAAAGCTTCTGCTAATGCAGCCCTCCTCCATTTCAAAGTCTTGTATCTGTGGCCAGACGGCAGCGATGTGAAGTGTAATTTGCTATGATGAGTGCTGTGGCTCCGTTGTTGAGGTCTGGGAGTTCAGATAGGGAGGCTAATGATTTTTGGAGTCAGTAGGTCTGACACTGTTAAGCTCAGCGTAGTGAAGTAACAACAGGAGGTGTTGGGCAACAGACAGTACTCTGAGTTTACGGATGAGTCCAAGGTGCTCATTACTCTTTGTTCAATTATTCTGTATCTGATTAAAAACCCACACTTTCCTTCTTAAAACGTGGAACTATACTAAAAGGTTTCAGTCAGTTTCTACCTGGATGTTTGCGTATGTTCCTATCAAGACATTAGATAGACATGGCAACATGGCCGTCCACATGGGCAACTATAACTTTACGATCTTAAAAACACTTCTGGCACAGCATGTTTTTCACATTATTTTTTGCCTGGTTCCAGACCTCATCACCACCTGTCACCACCCACATCTCTGATGTGTTCAGTGATTAATAGGACTGGTGTTGTGCTCATTGACCACCGTTCCCCTGGTTGGAAAAAACAACCATGCAATCAGAGCTTTGTAGCCAAACAAAAATAACCAAAGAGCCAGTCATCTCATCTGATTATCAGGCAAATTGTACATTTAAAAGTTTCCTGTGCGTGTTCCCCACCTTGTTAGCTAGAATTATGACTCACATGCTAATAATAAAAATAATAAAAGCAAACAATATATTGTCCTGCCCTAATGGACCTAGAAGAGAAGGTGGGCTGCATCCACCCAGAAGAGATCTAGTCAGTCAAAATCTGTGAACACATCAGTAGGCTACATAATCTAACCAGTTAAGAGACTATTTAAAGGTCCCATATTGTAAAAAGTGAGATTTTCATGTCTTTTATATTATAAAGCAGGTTTAAGTGCTATATAAATACTGTGAAAGTATCAAAACGCTGAATCCACAGGGAAATACACACAGCCCGTATTCAGAAACTGTGCGTTTGAAACAAGCCGTCAGGATTTCTGTCCATTTGTGATGTCACCAATCTACAATATTTCGACAATTTCACCTTTTTAAACATAAACATTCTAAATGTGTCCCAGTTTATTTCCTGTTGCAGTGTATGTGAATGACATCAGCTGACAGGAAGTAAACTTTGACCCAAGCTGTTGCCTAGCAACGCAATTCCGTTGCCGCTCCGTTGAAATGCACTAAAACGGAGCGTTTCTGACAGAGGGTGAATACAGGTATATTCAGACAGACAGTATGAGAAGAATAATGTGTTGTTTGAACAAGGCCCCTCAGATCCTCCAGTTCTTCTCTTCTAGTTGTTGCACAAAACAAGCTTCCAGAGGAACTGAAACATAAACTAAAAACCCATCTATTTAGTCTGGCTTTTATGTAGTGTTTTTTAATTTTATGGTTTCATTGTTTATACTTATTTTATTATAGTGTTTATTTTACTGTATTTTATTTAATCAACATTTTATTGCTGATCATTATCTCTTTTATTCTCTTTTATTGTATTAATATTTCATTATTTTAATACAATCTGCTTATTTTGTGTAGTTTCATAATTTATATTTATTTATTTTTATTCCTTGTATTTTATTTATCTTTTATTATCTTGTCTGATTGATTGATTGATTGATTGGTCTTCCTGTCTGTCTCCCTCGGCAGGACGTTGAGATACGGACCAACGCAGCGCTATACCTTCCCCAGATCAGCCAGCTGTTGAATCGAGTGCCCCGGCAGATGCTGCTGCTGCTGAAGACCAATGACCTACTGAGGGGCATCGAGACCACCTTACAGACCAGAGCCTCTTCCTCGTCCTTCATCAACATGTCCCGCTGCTGCATACGGGCCATGGCCAGGTCAGAAACATTGTACACTGTTTATTTTTTATCTTCATGAGACATTTCGTCATGCTCTGAATTCACACCAGTGAGTCATCTGTTTAGGCTGCATAGATTGTGACTTCAAGTACAAATCCAAATGCAGACTGGCTACCAGATGGCATTGTTAGAAGCAAAGATCGGTGCACTTTTCAGTTGCTACATGACATTTTATTTGTATTTGGAGTCTGCACATTGTTAGTCTAGGACAGGGGTCTGCAACCTTTATTTTCATACTATTAAGATTTTTTTTCTCTTAAAGTTATGACTTTATTCTCGTAAAGTTATGACTTTATTCTCGTAATGTTATGACTTTATTCTCGTAAAGTTATGACTTTATTCTCGTAATGTTATGACTTTATTCTCGTAATGTTATGACTTTATTCTCGTAAAGTTATGACTTTATTCTCGTAAAGTTATGACTTTATTCTCTAAATCTCAGATGTTTTTCCCTCAATGTGGCTGTAATACTCCGTAATTCATTTGCACTTTGTCCCTCACTGCATTAGACTTATATACTATATATTTAGAATATAAACTGTGTTACTTTCATCACAACGCTCAAATGTTTTGCGGCTCCAGACAGATTTTTTTTTTTTCTTTACCTAAAATGTCTCTTTTGATAGTAAAGGTTGCTGACCCCTGTGCTACAGTTATAGAGACAGTCCATTAAATGACTGTCCATAGTAAAACATCAAACCTACACACGACTCCTGGAGGAGCTGTGAATAATACTGTATGCTTCAGTTTCTGAGATGTATGCACACATAGTGGAATGGTGACACCGGCAGAACTAAACACAAACTAAGCTGACAAGTAAGTAGCTTTGGAAGAGAAATTGAAATTTGCCACTATAGGTAGGGAGAGAGGGGACATGTGGGCTGTCACTTCAGCTCTCAGCTGATGGCTGAAGGACAGGGCTCTGGACGCACACCCACCTACACACACACACACACACGCACACACACTCTGCTGACAGTGGTAGAGCTTGTCTGAATAAGCACATCTTATAAAATATTAACCAACTGTAGTGCCATGGGTAGTAATGTAATACAGGAACCAGGAGATCCTGCAGTGTTACCTCATTCCCACACCTCAACTCCAGGATTGTATAGGAGAATCTTTTCTACAACTCACACGGTGTCCATGTGCTGTCAGCGGTAGGAACCAACCTTTTTCCTTATGTCCTTGATATTCAATGCAAGATAAAGTTGATCATGTCAAGTCAAGTAAATTTTATTTGTTATCCCAAAATCACAAATCACAAATTTGCCTCAGGGGGCTTGACAACCTGTACAGGATACGACACCCTCTGTCCTTTACAGTACGATCGGATAAGGAAAAACTCAACCAAAAAAAATCCTTTTAACGGAAAAAAATGGAAGAAACCTCAGGAAGAGCAACAGAGGAGGGATTCCTCTTCCAGGATGGACAGACGTGCAATAGATGTCGTGTGTTCAGAGTAACAACGTGATGAAAAATACAACATAGACAATCCATATGACAAAATATAATACATATAATGTGAACATATGTGAGAAGGTGGATCCAGGAGGATGTCAAGCAGCTTCCCGGCGTTGCCAAATAGATAGAGCCAGAGCAACACGACCTCCTCTCCACGCCAACCAGATAGAGCCCTAGCAACACGACCTCCTCTCCACGCCAGATAGATAGAGCCAGAGCAAAACGACCTCCTCTCCACGCCAGATAGATAGAGCCCTAGCAACACAACCTCCTCTCCACACCGAATAGATAGAGCCAGAGCAACACAACCTCCTCTCCACGCCAACCAGATAGACCTTGAGCAACATGTTAATGGAGAGATGTCAGAGCGAGGGGGCTGCCCCTGACAGGCACCCCGAGCCGTTGGGGGTTTGGTGCCTTGCTCAAGGGCACCTCGGCAGTGCCCAAGAGGCAAACTCGCATCTCTCCAGCTACCAGTTCACACTTTGACAACCCTCCGGTTCCCAAGACAAGTACCTACTGACTGAGCTACTCCCGCCCCCATGTTGAACACAGTCCCCCCCTCAGGCGCACAGAACACAGCATACTGTAGCATATGCAACTTTGCCTTCCTGTCTCCCGCATGGGGTGGAGGACAAAATCATCTGAAAGAACTCCTTAAGTTCTTCGGAACAAAGGAAGGGTTCAATCTGAGAGTAGCCCTGATGCGGTCACCACGAAGCGTCAAGCAAGCATAGACCCCAGCGCCTGCATGGCGGTCAACGCCGTCTTCTCAGCTTTTACAGAATTGAAAAAAAAAATGCTTGATGATTCAACCCAATTGTGTCTGACCTGTGACCCTGTTCCTTCTCTGGCTGTCAGGCACAAGAGGAGTACGGCTCAGTCCAGGAGGAAGCATCTACAGATCACACTGGCAGAGTGGCTCGGCCTGTGGAGACTCAACATGTATGAACTGGCAATGTGGCTGAAGAGCTCCACGTTGGGACATTGGCTCACTGCTCTGCTGGGGTTCCTGCATTGAGACACCTGTGGACACATCTGGACATCCCACTGGGACATTAACAACATGCTGGAACTGTTGGCTCTCAAGGGGACTTATAATACACTGCATGTTAACAGTCTGAATAATGTGCTCTCACACACACACACACACATACACACTTATGTTAATGATACAAGCTGTACCTCTATGGACAGATACAAGGACACAACATACTGATGTGTCTTTGTGTCAGTCGGCAGTATTGAGATATTCTTTTTTATTGTATTTCATTTACTCAAGATAAATGCTATTTGTTTTACTCTCATTTACCATAAACTTGAAATTGACATGGACAATTGTCTTGTGTATAATTATGTACGGTACATTACCTGTGCTCACTGAGTGTATGTGGAGATGCTGCAGAGAAGTACTGGGCGGATAAAGTTAGTTAGTTTGTCAAGAAATAGTTCCATACTCTTGTTCGTTTGTGTCAAAGCTCTGATTTATTTTTAATTTATATTTGCTGTAGTAGAAAATGACCTGTAGTCCTTGTTAAGATGGTGACACGCTATACCATTTCTATTGTCTTATTTCATCCATCCACTTCCTGTGAGCTGGAATACACACGCGGAACAAAACTGTTTGGAATGTTTCATCATTTCATAGTGAATCAATTAAAAGGATGCAAAAAAATAGTAGAATTCAAGTGTACAATGTCATTTATTGCACTCCTGTTTTACTTCTCTTTATGTACTGTATCTGCTGACATGTTCCAGGAGGTAATGACACTTTGACAAAGTTTCCTCACTAAGAAGGGACACTCTACTTGTAACCACGCTGTATAAAGCATATATATAATGTATGCTAAATGCCAAAACAGAATAGTTGAATACATAGTGTGTACTTAATCTGTATGTAGTGTGGAATTGTACTGTAGCAGAAAGGAAGGAAGAAGAATGAGACATGATAAACAGTCAGGTCTCGGTCCAGCTCCAGGGGAGTCCGGGGGCATCCTCCCCTCACGAGATTTTTTACGGCACCCACCAGCACTATTTTTCAAGCCGTTGATAATAGAACGCTAAAAATGTGAACATCATTTGGGAAAAACACGATAGTTGCCTCGTGTCTAATTGTTCTCCATCTGTCTTCATCAATCTGAAACCAGAACACAACTAATGTTGAGGATGACTCTTTTTCACTCCTGAAAAACACCTAAAAAGAGGCAAACCTTGTATTTTTAAGTTACATTATATACACTACATACTGTAGGTAGGGTAGGAATGTGGTGTTGACAGCATTACTAGCCTTGAAACCTATTTTTGTCATTTCTTTCTACTTCCCCAGTAATTTTTATCCACTCATTTGTTGGTCCAATCAGAGAGACTGATGGGAAATTACATAAAGTTGAGCTGTTTTAGAAACCTAAAAGGATTCAAGCACCTCCCCACCGGTAGGTGTGATAAAGTCCCTTAACACAGAAGTATAAAATGAATTCATCTTAAGAGGCTACAACCACACTATTGGCTCTGTGAGACTGGACTGAAGGACGTTGGACGTTACACACTGGGGGCGTTTTTTTGTGTGATTAATTCACACGTCAATATATTTATTTTGATCTGTCTATATCGTGAGTACTTTCACAGAGAATGTGAACATTCTGAAAAGAGGTCGATTTTTCTGAGCGAATAAAAGCAATCAACCGATCACGTTGTGCGGAATGGACATTTTCAATACAAACATTATTATACAACAACACAGAGGCAAGACGGCAAACTTTGTTATTCCTTTCAACTTTCAGCGCAGACCAGATCCACTCCTTCTGATCTTACCTTTCACAATAAAAGCTCTATATATATATATATATATATATATATATATACACTCACCGGCCACTTTATTAGGTACACCTTGCTAGTATCGGGTGGTCTTCTGCTGCTGTAGCCCATCTGCTTCAAGGTTGGACGTGTTGTGCGTTCAGAGATGGTATTCTGCATACCTTGGTTGTAACGAGTGGTTATTTGAGTTACTGTTGCCTTACTATCATCTCGAACCACTCTGCCCATTCTCCTCTGACCTCTGACATCAACAAAGCATTTTCGTCCACACAACTGCCGCTCACTGGATATTTTCTCTTTTTCGGACCATTCTCTGTAAACCCTAGAGATGGTTGTGCATGGAAATCCCAGTAGATCAGCAGTTTTTGAAATACTCAGACCAGCCCGTCTGGCACCAACAACCATGCCACGTTCAAAGTCACTTAAATCCCCTTTCTTCCCCATTCTGATGCTCGATTTGAACTTCAGCAAGTCGTCTTCACCACGTCTAGATGCCTAAATGCATTGAGTTACTGCCATGTGATTGGCTGATTAGCTATTTGTGTTAACAAGAAATTGAACAGGTGTGCCCAATAAAATGTCCGGTGAGTGTATATAACCTACAGAGAAAGCTATACAACAGTTTAGCTCAGACAGACGTCCAGACGCTGCTCTGGGTCAGGAGGATCCTAGTAGCTGGTCCTCTGCCTGCGTCAATCTATTCAAACCTTTTATTGAAAAAGTTTTGCAAATATGCAAAGCTGCCAGTATGAATAGTTTTGATGCAAAATATTGACAGGCAAGTATTTCATATTTTGGTATTGTTTATTGGTCACAGCCCCGGTGTGTGTCTAGCTAACAGATAACAGTATGCTAACATGATCGCAATGACAACGTCAACATGCTATAATGTTTACCATGCTCTACCTTTTAGATTAGCTGTGAGCTTGATTACAATATATTAAGTTTTTGGGGGGAATTTGATCAAAATGTAATGGACACATTTTGACCTGATGATGGCAGAGAGAGGAAAAGCCAAAGCTATTACAGTTCATCCTGAGGGAAACATTTTAATGTGAAGAAGGCAGAAATTATAATTACAGTTTTTATACTCCTAGAAGAAAGGTGTGTGTGTGTGTGTATTGCACAAACTTCTATTTCAGTCTGTTGCCATCCCAAGATTTCCCCAAACTACTCAGTGTGATAAAGAAGCTCAGCGATTGGTCGAGGCAGCACGTGACATCAGATTGTCTCAACCTCCGGAGACTCTAAACATAGACAAGATGAAATAAATGGCTTTTAACTTGTCTTCTTTCATTTTTCAGACTCTGAATATCAGCCTCACACGCTATAATCCCTGCAGCAGCCAATCTCGCAGACTCACACTCACTACTCAGGCTGCTGATAATTTGCCTCTCTGTGCAGTTCATCCAGCCAAAGTGCATAATTGCAAAAATGTCCAAAAGGAGGAAAAGTATTTCTCAACCACAAGTTGGCTACATCCAAGCCAGTGTAATAGGTATTTTAACAGGACAGTGGCTGTTCTTATTTGCAATGCCCCGTCAGGTGAATTGAAATTAGTTTCAGTTTTGTTGGCGTATCCTCAACATGTCGGGGACACATTTTCTACAGCCATGCTGTGAATCTGTGAATGTGGGTTTGACCGGGGTTGCACAAGCTATACATGCACACCCAAAACACACACACTGTTGCTAATTTCTTCCACCTGTTCTGGTGATTAAATATACATTTTCACCATCATCAAAACACAACCTGCTTCCACTGATTCCCGGAGTGTTTTCTCAGCACGGTGTGTGTGTGTGTGTGTGTGTGTGTGTGTGTGTGTTAGCCACAGGAGGACCATCCATCTCTATCACACACAGCCGCCCAGGTCTGCCATGGCTAATAAGAGCTCTCTCTGTCCCTCTCCTCCTCCTCTCACAGAAAGAGTGAACTCTTTGACAACCTTTCTCTGTGGAAGTGGTCTGGAGGAGGATGAAAGGTCAAACACTCGCATGTTAAAGTCAAAAGTATCTTCAGAAAATGTGTTAAGACAAACATTTTCTGCCAGTGAATCCCCGCTCTAGTGTGCCCAATAATGGGCAAGTCAAGTCAAACTTTATTTACAGTATATAGCACATTTTAAAAACAACCGCAGTTAACCAAGGAGCTGACACATAATGTGCACAGAATAGCAGTTAAAGAGTTGCAGAACAACAGAAGATAAACTTAATCAAACACCAGCGAGAAGAGGTGAGTCTCCATTCTGAGCCGTTTTAACCCCCTGTTAGTTTAGAAGCTCCACAAACTGCTGGGACAGCTAGCTATAGCGCCTGCCGGGGTCGCGACCTCTCCAGCCAAGCGGTCACTCTCACAGAGCGCTATGAGCTGGAGCTCTCTCAAGAGACCGGTCTGGAGACTAGGGTCTTTTTATTTCCTTATTGACAGATAGTTTTGTTTAAATATCACAACACAAATGTCCATTATTAATAAACAGGAACCTGTGTTTATCTGCCTTTTTGGAGTTGAAAAGCTCCACAATCGCCCGTGGGCGTAGCTCGCTCGCCAGCCGGGCACTGATGCTCACAGACAGGCCACAGAGCAGCAGAGTGGCGAGGGAAAGAGCTGCCTCTGACGGGGCAGAGAGATACCTGCTGAGACAACATGACCCTTTTTAATATTACTCTAATATCTGCCGGGAAAAAATGTATGATTGATGCTGTGATTCCAAATATTTTAGACACAAAAATATGTTTTTCCAGCCCGGTAGATTAATGTTCACAATAAATGTGTATTGATAGCAAACAGCTGGAGATACAGTGTCTGCTTTGGGTAGAAAAACTACAAAGTCTCCATTTTGGTCATTAAATTTGTAAAAAAACAACTTTGAAGCAGTCTCGGTGAGTAAATCTGCGTGTTGGAGAAAGATCCTGGTGGCCTGCTCTGCAGCGTGGGCGACAGCGGTGTCATTGTACCTCTTTTCCACTGTGCTCCAGGTAAAAAAATGAGGTGTCACAGTCGATTGGCCCACGCTGTTCACAACAGCGCACAGACCTCACTCGCCGCTGAGGTAAGTACAGGGTAAGTGTTTCCTTTCTGTCTCTTTCCCTCTGGCTTTTCTCCTTTTTTCTTCACCCGACACAACGTTCACTCACTTCGGCCTCTTGGTAATATGTTATTCGTTACACTGAAGTTGATATTTTCCTCTAATTAAAAATCCAATGTGCCCATCACTGTGGACCGCCCACGGCATGATAAATGTGATGCAGCTTGTTTGATATGAAGTTTGTCGTAGAATTAATCAATGAGACACTTGCTGTCAATCGGAGGAGGCTATCTGAATTGATTCCAAAGCCACATTTTAGTCCACTTATGTCCATCTATTTAAAAATCTAAAGCTTTCATCAATGTTTATTGATGTGTGCCATGCGAGCAGGTCTAATAATGGCAGTGACTGTCCCTCCTTGTGTCTCTGTCTGTCTGTCTTTCTGTCTGTCCAACACTTTGTTTTTTGGACTTGATTTTTCTTGAAACTTAATATTGTTGGTGACCTGCTGACCTCTTCAATTTTACACATTACAGTTAAGATAAATTAAAAATCACTGTATTTCAGTACATATTTGCATAAAATGTCATAGTGCCATTTACTTGAATAAGAAAATTTGCTTAAAGAATTGCAAATTTACACAATAACTACAAGTCACCATATCTGAAAATATCCTACGTCAAAATCATCTACACATTTGCATAAGAGCTGTCAACATATTTACAAAATAAGAAGACATACATTTGCTATCCTTTTAGCAAATATTGGCATAAGAAATCGTACTATTTGTCGCCCTGACGTCTGTGGACATGAAATCCTGATTGAGAGACTGGTGCTGACCCGTCTGGAGGACATCACAGGCCCCCCCTGCTGGAACCCCGGCAAAATGAGGCATCCTTGCCACGGAGCCGTCGTTTTAATATGATGTGTTGCACAGCTGCATCAGCTGTTCATCTCTGTTTATGTTCTCTGTCAGATGAATATAACAGTGTTCATGACAATGTATATATTATTAGCGTGTATAAGCTTTACTAATAACTGTACCTCCACTCATTAAATCCCTCTATGTCTTTATAGGTGTAGTCCCAGGGCAATTTGTTCTGCCCCTGAGTGCCATTGTGGCTGGTTTCCTGGTCTACTACCAGTTTCCTGGTGGTTCTGCTCAGAATAAATATGTTTTGGTTAATATTTACATGTTCAGTTCAATATACACATACAGTAAGTTGTGTCACTTTAAATAGGTTGGTTGCAGTGTACTTGGTGAGCATGTGGTTTACTTTGAGTACAACCTATAGTGTTTAATTTTATTACATGTAATTGGTTGTTTATGTGTCATGTCACTTTACCTGGTTGTGATTGGCTGTGGGGCGGGACTAGAGAGGAGCAGGTGGTCCAGCGAGAGAAGTGAGGGAGCGGCGCAATGGAGGAGTTGGAGAGAAGCTAGTGGAAGAAAAGAGATGTAGTAATTAGACATTTATGGTTTAAAGTGTGTTTCTAAGTTATAGTGCTGTAAAAACTAGAGCCTAGGACTGCAAGCCAGTGAAACGCCGAATGTATACGTTGCCAGTAGTTAAGTGGCTATCAACACAGTAGCTGATATTGCGCCGTTAGCCTTTCCAGCTAACTAGCCAAGCTAACTACCGCTGAAGGACACTCTGGACTGCCCAGATAGCGCTCCAGGTGACCTGGATAAAAGCCTGGTAGATCCAATGGCAACGCGGGAGAAAGAACATTTCACCTGTTGCACTGCCACGGTCAGCTATCAGCCTTTCTAGCTAACTAGCCTAGCTAGCTACCCGGAGGACATTGAGGACTGCCCATATAGCGCTCCAGGTGACCTGGATAAAAGCCTGGTAGCTCCTCTGGCAACGCGGGAGAAAGAAGGTTTCACCCATCGGACTGCCATGGTCAGCTATCAGCCTTTCTAGCTGTTTGCACTACTCTTGGAGGTGCAACATTAGGACTCTGTGATACAAACTCTGCTATGCTAACGTGAGTACTCAGCTTCTATTTGGCTGTTAGAGCGAAACGGTCTCAACTGTTTTTGGCCACCACGTTCCCAAGCATCGACCAGGCCTGCAACGGGGTTGTTTTCATTAATGGTCCTTTCCTGTTTGCCGGCTTGTGTGTGAGAGAGTGTGTGTGTGTGTGTGAGAGTGTGTGTGTGTGTGTGTGAGAGTGTGTGTGTGGGCCCACCAGGTTATTTTTGGTGAAAGTAAAAGAAATCATAAGAGTTCATTGCATATCCTTTGGTACTGCTTTATGTTATTTTGGGCTAGACCAAGTACATTAAAGGGTGACATATATGCTAGTGACCCCAGAAGGTTAAAGGAACATAGAAGATTGACTTGGGTTAATACTGACTTGTTTATCTCTGTGAAAGGTCAAAGTACTATTTTCTTGGTATACTATTATTGAGAGTATTGTGAACCTTTTTTATTTTACATATTTTTGATATCATTCCCTTTTAGTTAATAAATTGAGTAAATTGTTGGGGACATATTTGTTATGTGATTTTTATTAGGTATAAACATAACCACAGTGCAGTCATATATATAGGGAGGAAATAATTATGGGTTTTTAAAAAAAGCAACAACAGGAATAAGGGTTTAACTAAAGCCAACCTGGGAATTAAGTTTTATGAACACAGGGTGCTACCTTTATAAAAAGGTGCAGAAAGCGAGCAACAAACAGGAGACTTCAGGAGACTCCTTGATTGTCATCGGCCTTATCCTGGACGGTGATGAGTATGCATAACGACTTCAGAAGGAGCCCCCCAATACTGCCCCCATCAACCATCCATCCATCCATCTGCAACCGCTTATCCCGTTAGGGGTTGCGGGGGGGCTGGAGCCGATCCCAGCCGACATTGGGCGAAGGCAGGGTACACCGTGGAAACCTTCAGGTTTCTGGCTCTTTCCGACGTCTCATCACCCCCGTCTCACCAAATGTATGAATGACACTGCAATTTTTAGGTTATTTAGAGTGCAATAACACCGCCGTTCTTGCTTTTGCTTCTTTCACTGCTTTATATTGGAGTCCAATAGAGGGCGGCGCCTGTGTGAGGTAGAACAAAGTTTCCACCCCGCTCATCAATAAAGTATTTCTGATTCTGATTCTGTAAGGCTCCATCATCAGACTCTGAGCTGTTGATCATCATACAGAGCAGACACAACGGACTGACTGAAATACACATGTGAAGACGCATTGTAGCCGGGCTCACAACACTTTGACCGTATGCTTTAATTCGGTACTGTGCATGATCGAGTGTTGTCGCACATGCAGCGCTAAATCATTATTGACTTTGTCATGGTGTGAATCTGCAGTGGGAGGCTGTCTGAACGCTGTGGAGAAAGGTTTGATATAATGCCATTAACCTGCTCTGACCGGAGCATTATCCCTTTTCACAGCTGGCTCATGATTTTGATCCGTTTTAAAACCAAAAATCCTCTTTGGTTTGGAAAATGAGCGTTGAATCCATTTTGTATACAGTTCTTTGAAAGAAGTGATTTTACATCTAGGAGTTTCTTTTGATTTTCAACTAGATAACGAATAGCTATAGGAAGATGTCACAGTGGTTTAGCTGAATTCCATAACTGAAGATGAAGCATTTATAAAAAGTCACAAACAAATTGTAATCTTCCTCTGAATGGGGCTAAGGCAGCAGCAGGTTAGGGTGTGGGGCCTCCCTCTGTGCCTCTTGACATATTGAGGCTATCCATAAAAGAGGAATTTGTTCTAGAGCTTCCAAAGAAAAGCAAGGGTGAATCATTGGGAAAAAATCCCATTATTTCTTGAAATGGCAGCCTTCAACAGAGAGTATGGAATCACAGAGGATGCAGAAGACACCACAGGCTGAGGGTGTTGTCTATATGGATACTTTATCTGGGAGATTCTGAAGCATCGAAGCCTGAATGACTACACCTGTTTTCTTTTTGGCTAAACAAATAAGATCTAATATAAGGGGAGTAACAAAATGAAACCACACATGATCATAGCCCAAGTATGACTGGATACTCCGGTGTGCTTAGTGGCTCTTGGATATGTGAACAGGTGCTTTTGGTCATGAACACTAACTAGCACATTAACAGTAACCTTGAGCAATGCACATTGTGCCAGTTAAAAAAAAATGTAAGGACATATTCTCTTCTAATTTCTGGTATCACATTGTCTTGTTTTTGGATATCAAGGCAAAAGTTGTAGAATCCACTATATACTGTAGAGGCTATCCACTACTATAACACACTATTCAATTGTTTTTTTTTGCCTTTTCCTGTTTGGTCCAGAACCTGTTGAAGAGTTCTTTGGATGTGCAAACCTCTCTCTTTTTCACTTGTCAAACATATCAAAACAACACTTACTTAATAGAATTACAGTCAATAGCGACTGGGCAACAAGTAAGGCTCTTCTTCTACACGCTTTATTCTTCTGTGACAGTGAGTCAAAGTGCCTCATCGCATTTCCTGTTAGCCATCACGTCTGTGGAGGGTGGTTGATCTAATTTCACAGCTGACACTTGGCAACCATACAGGCTCACGCTGTGGCAAAGAAAGTGTGTGTGTGCGTGTGTGTGTGTTCATATCCATGTCAGCTACTCAGTCTCAAGCTGCCAGTATGCTTCATCTGAAACTGCTTGGTGGATGGTCGAACAGATTCGGACCCTTCTAGTTTGGGCATTTGGAAGCTATAAACACGTTTGATTTCTGATGTGATAGGACAACAATGTGGCATAAAAGTGAATAATGCCAACCTCTGCTATGAAAAGAACTTCTTCAACCTTTCCTAGCTATTGATATGGTGATTTTGGTGATAGTTATTAATTTAATTATTAATCAGTGTTCAAAATTGATAGTTTAGTATACTTAATGAGACTTATTTTTATAAGACTATATTAATTGGCTGTCATTTTCTGTTTGGTTTAAAGATTGGTGTTCCGATGATGATTTAATATACATTATTCAATATAATTAATAATTATTTAGATCATTATTAATTACTTTTGATAGCCAATTTAATGTCTTTTGAGCTTATGTACCAACATATATTGGTGCCCTGTTATTGATATATATTTATAATTTATCAATGAATTAATTTTATTGATATTCATAATTAAATTTTCTAACTAGACTAGCTCCTATTTTAATTTAAATATAATTTATATTTATTTTAGACAGAGAAAGGTTAATAAACGTGTGGCAATATGTAAATAATAGTATTAATCCACAATTAAAACCCCTTACTATATTCATTCATGGAGCTCTCCAAGTCACTGCATGTTCTACAATACTGTGCGGCACACATTTCAAAATAAAAGCCTTGTGTTAACAAATGAAGGAATTCTTTCCACAGAAAAAACGCTTGAGGGCTTTTATTTAGAAATGAAAGCAGGAAGTGTTGATTTAAAAATAAGTCTTTACTTTTTTTCATCTCCGTAAATTTGTTTATAGATATAGACATCGAAACTGTAGTAATGTTGCTGATATGATGTCAATATACAGTCAATAGATCACCTTCACTGTCTGTTGCTGCTGTGAACCGCAGCTCGCGGTAAAAATAGGCGAGACCTCAAATCTCTGGAAGAGACGCAGCTGACGCACGTCTCACGCACGTCTCACGCACGTCTCACGCACGTCTCACGCACGTCTCACGCACATCTCACGCATGTCTCATGCGGTCAGTGTGGTTGCTCCAACCTGTTAAGACGGACGCCGAAATAAAAAACAACAGGTAACGCAGCCGCAACGTGCTCCTGACGTCTCCAGTGTGGATGAGGCTTTAGTATGGCCCCTCACCTGGGAGCAATTTGTCTCAGCAGACCCTACGAGGGGCTATTGCCAGCAACAGGCTCCCAGGGACACAGGGCCGCACAAACCCCTCCCCTCCACTCTGATAAGGTGTGATAAGATTCTCTGAGGGGTGTTTATTTACCATGGTAACTGATGTTTAGCCTATGTACTGTAGTAACCAAAGAATATCCCACTTGTACCGTCCTTGACTCAATCATCAGCTCACATTCTGTGCTTGATTGATGCTAATTATATCCAGATTGCCAATAGATCTCTGTGACAGAGAATGGTTTGTCAGAGATTTGTAACACGTCTGCTGTGCTGCTTATTTCAACTCAGACCGACCGTGTGTCATGTATGAAGAAATGCTTGTTCTCTGCAGGGTTCGTTTTTTAACTTCAGTAAAGCTAATTTGCAAAAACTCAGAGCCTTTGTAAGTGTGTGTGTCCAGGGTGACACTGTTGGTATTGGATTTACTGGAGTGAATTAACATTGCTGCGTAATCACTCTGTATTATGGAGCAGCTCAATAACTTGACACTGCAGGTCATTGGCATGTAAAGCTGCTTCTGTCGATACGTGCTTCACCCAACCACACAGGCACAAAGTTGGTATCCGTTGCAACACACACACACACACACACACACATACACACACAAACACACACACACACACACACACACACACACACACACACACACACACACACACACACACACAATACTTCCTGCAGCCAGGCATGACTTATAGACTCTGAAGTGGAGAAGATAACACAGTGATGTGATCAATAGCACTTTGGTGGCAACCACTGCCTTCCCCCTGTGCCCTTAGGATCTGTTCGATTGCAGTAAAAATCCTAATGGATCCACACAGTCCCTTCCTTTCTCTTTATTTCACCTTATTTCGCCTTATCTTTATTACCATCGCTCTCCCTCAGTGCTCGCCTCCCTGCTGTAAAATATCTCTCTCTAAGGGCAACTATTCTTTGCAAAGAAGATGTTTCCATCCACCAAAAAAGATCCACTCAGAGCTCTGTGTTTATGTAACAGCTCAGTTTGTGACTATAGATGCGTCAGCATGTACATGTGCAGCATGTGGCTAGATAATTGAAATGGGAGATGGTACTGGAAAGAGAGTGAGAGGGAGAAAAAGCAATGCACTTTCACCGCAATAAATTGAATCAATTTTGGGCATTTAACGGAGTGAATCCTCTATCCTCCATCCATCCATTTTCACATTTCTTTTCATGATTTATGTAAAAGGCCGGTAAACAAATTGCACAGGCTGTCAGACTATCACAGGACTAAGATGAACACATTAACATTCTGTTTACTGTGTAGGAACTCTACTCTAAAGGTACGTGTTCAGAGGCTCCGTCCTTTCCACGCTTCCCATTCATTGTCTATGTAAGCAGCCGTGCAATGCATTCTGGTAGCGTGGCGGCGCGATTCGAGAAACGACGCCCGCTCCTTATTATATAGTTGAGAGCTAGTCTACTTTGTGTAAATCACGGGCGTCCGACGCGACTCGCCGCCTCTCGAAACTCCCGAGAATCTTTTAAAATAAACGTTGTCGATCCAAAATAAAGACAGATTCAGCAACTGCATGGATTATTTCTTGCCTCAAATGTTCTCAGAAACACATTTCGGTGAACTAGTTTCGTGAAATAAGAGAAGAAAGTTTTCAAACGAGCCTCGATACTGTTTCCGGTTTGAAATCTGGGAGCAGCAACCCACGGAGGGAAAGCGTTCGTCCAATCAGGTGGGGACAGCCTTGTGTCTAGTGACAACCCACCAAGCGTCCAATGTTGGGAAGCGTTGCGTCCCCTCGCAATAAAAAACGCCCCTGTGGACACGTACCATAACTCTACTCTTAACGCTTCGGCTACATTGAAGACGAAACCGAATGTATATTTTTACTGGCTACATCTGCAGCGCACATACGCCATAGGGTTGTGTGAGTCATTGGTAAAGGAAAATACTTTTTTTTCCTATCACCTTGTCACCTTGGGGATAACGTTGGGTCAATAAGCTCGGATTGCTCATCTTTTCTTCTTTTTTTCATATACTTTACGTATCATTTAGCCTGCTTTTTCAATCTCTCTTGTCAGCTATTATCAAAGGATGTAGGTATAACAGGAAACAATAATTATTAATAGAAACTCTCAAAACCAAACTGTCATTCGAGGTGCTAAATGCGAGATTGGGAGCATTTCTATTGCCTCCGCGCGGCTCTCAAAATGGCGATGGCTGAGCCGAGGGCTGGCAGCAAACGGTGCTAACAGCTGACAGCGGTAGAGCTAATAGTGTTTACCTGGCAGGGTGAACTTTAGGGGTGGGTGCTACACTTTCGCGACGACGAAGTCGGTCAGGATTGCATTATTTGCTGCAGTTTGCGTTGGTTCGAGGGGCTCAAGTCACCAGAAATGCATGTAAGGATATATATATATTTTTTTTTTTTTATAATGCAGAACTAATAATTTATTGTAATGATAAATAATATCAACCTTATTGTCTTCTTATTGACAGAATAAGAAACCAACAAGATAAGAAGATAGATTTGTAGTATTTTTATTTACTTACAATAACATTGAACGCTCTATGTCCACACTGAATCCGTTAAATATGCACTTCTGTTACACCATGTAAACAATCAGCTGTGAGCTCCAGATCAGACTGGAGACAGAACCATTTAAAAGATGGATGACTTTTGCTATCTTCCTACGTTTGTACTTTTTAAACAGAAAGCATATGTTTTGTATTGTGATATTTACTGGAAATGACTTACAATATAACCAACAGCAAGGAAGAAACGTTCAGGCGATCTCTCTCCAGCCAGCTGCCTTCTCGTAAATAAGGAGGCAGGTGGCTGGAGGGAGATCCCTAAAGGGTTCTGTTGTGAAATGAGGAGGTATCATAGAGATAACTCCTCATTTCAACTTCACCAATCAGCCGCTCCTAGTCCATTGCGGCGCTTTCAATGTGAGCGAATAAATAGAAACAGGGCGTCTGACAAAAGTTCAGTGGGGCCAGACATTGCACATTGCACCTTAGTATACTTAAGTTGCCACATACTTATGTATACAGTATAAATATACAGTATAATTATAAAGTATATATATATATATATTTATATATATATATATATGTGTGTGTGCTTCCAACACAAAGTTCAAAGTTCAAAATGTTCACTTGCTGTCTGATATATCCCACCCACCCATATATATACAGGACTGTCTCAGAGAATTAGAATATTGTGATAAAGTTCTTTATTTTCTGTAATGCAATTAAAAAAACAAAAATGTCATGCATTCTGGATTCATTACAAATCAACTGAAATATTGCAAGCCTTTTATTCTTTTAATATTGCTGATTATGGCTTACAGCTTAAGAAAACACAAATATCCTATCTCTAAATATTAGAATATTTCCTCAGACCAAGTAAAAAAAAAGATTGATAACAGTAAAACAAAATCAAACATTTGAAAATGTCCATTAATGCACTCAGTACTTGGTTGGGAATCCTTTTGCACGGATTACAGCATCAATGCGGCGTGGCATGGAGGCAATCAGCCTGTGGCATTGCTGAGGTGTTATGGATGCCCATGATGCTTCAATAGCGGCCTTTAGCTCATTTGCATTGTTGGGTCTGGTGTCTTTCAGCTTCCTCTTCACAATACCCCACAAATTCTCTATGGGGTTCAGGTCAGGGGAATTGGCAGGCCAATCGAGGACAGTAATGCCATGAGCAATGTCAGCTGCTGGTGTTGGTCCACTGTGTTTCATCAAGTCCAGAGTAAATGCAGCTGTGTACCAAGAGATTTTAGAGCACTACATGCTTCCGTCTGCTGAAAAGCTCTATGGAGATGAGGATTTCATTTTCCAGCATGATCTGGCACCTGCCCACAGTGCCAGAACCACCAGTAACTGGTGTACTGCCCATGGCATTACTGTCCTCGATTGGCCTGCCAATTCCCCTGACCTGAACCCCATAGAGAATTTGTGGGGTATTGTGAAGAGGAAGCTGAAAGACACCAGACCCAACAATGCAAATGAGCTAAAGGCCGCTATTGAAGCATCATGGGCATCCATAACACCTCAGCAATGCCACAGGCTGATTGCCTCCATGCCACGCCGCACTGATGCTGTAATCCGTGCAAAAGGATTCCCAACCAAGTACTGAGTGCATTAATGGACATTTTCAAATGTTTGATTTTGTTTTACTGTTATCAATCTTTTTTTTTACTTGGTCTGAGGAAATATTCTAATATTTAGAGATAGGATATTTGTGTTTTCTTAAGCTGTAAGCCATAATCAGCAATATTAAAAGAATAAAAGGCTTGCAATATTTCAGTTGATTTGTAATGAATCCAGAATGCATGACATTTTTGTTTTTTTAATTGCATTACAGAAAATAAAGAACTTTATCACAATATTCTAATTCTCTGAGACAGTCCTGTATATATACAGCTCTGGAAAAAATTAAGAGACCACTTCAAAATTATCAGTTTCTCTGGTTTTACTATTTATTGGTATGTGTTTGAGTAAAATGTCATTTTTTGTTTTATTCTATGAACTACTGACAACATTTCTCCCAAATTTCAAATACAAATATTGTCATTTAGAGCATTTATTTGCAGAAAATGACAACTGGTCAAAATAACAAAAAAGATGCAGTGTTTTCAGATCTCGAATAATGCAAAGAAAACAAGTTCATATTAATTTGTAAACAACACAATACTAATGTTTTAACTTAGGAAGAGTTCAGAAATTAATATTTGGTGGAATAACCTTGATTTACAATCACAGCTTTCATGCGTCTTGGCATGCTCTCCACCAGTCTTTCACATTGCTGTTGGGTGACTTTATGCCACTCCTGGCGCAAAAATTCAAGCAGTTCGGCTTTGTTTGAGGGCTTGTGACCATCCATCTTCCTCTTGATCACATTTCAGAGGTTTTCAAAGGGGTTCAGGTCTGGAGATTGGGCTGGCCATGACAGGGTCCTGATCTGGGGGTCCTTCATCCACACCTTCACTGACCTGGCTGTGTGGCATGGAGCATTGTCCTGCTGGAAAAAACACTCCTCAGAGTCGGGGAACATTGTCAGAGCACCAAAGAAGCAAAGAAGAGCTAGGCTGAGGTTTGCAGAAGACCATAAGGATTGGTCCATAGAGGACTGGAGTGAGGTCATCTTCTCTGATGAGTCCAATTTTCAGCTTTGAATTTTTGCGCCAGGAGTGGCATAAAGTCACCCAACAGCAAAGTGAAAGACTGGTGGAGAGCATGCCAAGACGCATGAAAGCTGTGATTTTAAATCAAGGTTATTCCACCAAATATTAATTTCTGAACTCTTCCTAAGTTAAAACATTAGTATTGTGTTGTTTAAAAATGAATATGAACTTGTTTTCTTTGCATTATTCCAGATCTGAAAACACTGCATCTTTTTTTGTTATTTTGACCAGTTGTCATTTTCTGCAAATAAATGCTCTAAATGACAAGATTTTTATTTGAAATTTGGGAGAAATGTTGTCAGTAGTTTATAGAATAAAATAATTTTTTTTATTTGACTCAAACACGTACCAATAAATAGTAAAACCAGAGAAACTGATAACTTTGAAGTGGTCTCTTAATTTTTTCCAGAGCTGTATATACATATGATGGTCTTGGCTCACTGTAGGCATTCATGTATTTTGCATGTTACAGTGAGGGTGTAATAATACAGCCTTATTTTCACACCTTTGCCATGCTCTTAAAACATAGTTTCTGGGTGTCACACTGCCACGAGGTCACAGGAAGCATCACATTGAAAACCTGCTTCGCTTCAGCTTGACGGCTCTCTACAGGTGTTATGAAAGCTATAATGCTGTAGACCCAATAGATGCAATTGACTTTCGAGATGCATGTACTCTGAGGAGTGTGAAGATCATTGGTCTCTTTCCTTTGCAGTGACAGAATAAACAGTGTGTGTGTGTGGCAACCACTTAAACACTACCAAGGCTGAGATCCATTACAGGTGTTGAATACTAGGAATGTATGTAACATGTTCTGTGCAACACTTTGGATAGGAGGACCTATTGTTTAACATAGCCTACTGTTATTTTAGGGTGTGAAACTGCTGATTTTTCAACCTGAGATACTGCATAAAGTAAGTTCTCATCTTAGGAATTCAGGGAGAAAATATATAATAACTAATTCCCAGACTGGATTTTAGTATTACATGCACATGGTCAGTGATCGTTCACCCCGTGCTGTTATTTTTCTGCAAATGTTAAATTTTCAGAAAAACGACAACATCAGTCTTTTCAGTAAATGCCCCAAAACAGCATCTGTTTACATTCACTGCTGCTGCAGTAATTATGACTGGAGTCAATGAGGAACAAAGGAGGAAATAGAGTGACGTTATTATAGAGCCACAAAGGCGGATGGTGGCTATAGGTGGATGGGTCAACTGGTCATTCTTCATTTCCAATACACTGGTTTAGGATGCAGTGATCAAAATGGGTCTAACATCTATCTTCTTGAGAACCAGGAAGTGCACGGAGTAAAACCATGGATGTATTAAAGGAAAGAGTAAAACCCTTTCTGTCTGTCATGAGCAGGGACGATCCGGATTACATTTCACTGGAATTGTACCTTAAATGATTACATGTGACAAATATGATTGATTGATTGATTGATTTTTTATTTTTAAAAATCCAGTCAGCTGGGCTTGACATTCAGTTAACTCAATAATTGAGGGTACTCAATCTAATTTAATAAATTACTGAGATAAAAAAATATTTTACAAAGATAAAAATGAAAGTGAACCATTTAAGGCCACACCACAAAAAAAGCGGGACATCAGTTGAGTAGGCGGTCCTTCACGTGGCCCAGGACACATTTGCTTACACACTACTAACAGAATGTGGCCATATGTGGCCCAGACCACCTCTGAATGTGGTCTGAGCTATCGGATCTCAATGTGTCTTGAGTGCGTTCACACCTGTACTTAGAGCTGTCCACTTTTGATTGGATCACTTGGGACGCATGTTAATACCAGGTCTGAACATGGCCAGAGACTGGTGCTATGTTGTCTGCGAAAATCCAAGTCCTCAAGCTGGGTGAACAAGGTCCACTGGATTCCTGTCCTTTGGTTTTTGGTTGTTCTCCTTATGATGCAGGCCAGGTCAACCAGGAGAATCAAAGGAGAGAGGCGATAACCTCGCCTTACTCCTGTTGTGAGGGCAAATATGTCTGACAGCTTGCCCTTGCAGATGACATGGCCATTGAAATCTTGGTACATGTTCTTTATTAAATTTATGACTTTCGAGCCTGCGAGACCATAGTGACCTATAAGTGTCCGCAGTGTTTCCCTGACCAGGCTATCAAATATGGAGGACGGAAACTGCCATAAAGTCAAATAAATTACTTTAGAAATATAAATATATGCAATTAAATGCAACAAAACTAATATTAAAAATAAATGTTAGCAGTAATGTGACATAAATTGATAATTCTGTTTTAATTTGCTTCTTTATTTATTTACCTTTGTATTAATTCCCCTGTTTATTTACTTTCCTATTTAGTTTTTTCCTTTTTATTTATTTATTTTTAGCAATTTTATACTGTATTTATTCACTTTTGCATTTACTTTTTATTTATTTTAAGTGTCTAAATTATTTTTAAATGTATTTATTCAGTTTTAAATATATGTTATATATGCATATATGTTATATGTTAGTATGTTTATATTTCTGTATGTATGTATGTATGTATATATGTATGTATGTATGTATGTACAGTACATATCTATGAATGTATTATTAGGGTTCAAACCCAGAAGGGATAGAACCCTATTGAGTTTGTGTGGGCTTGGTATTTTTATTTGGAAGCACTTGTACATCACCTCCAGTTATTGGGCCAAGTTTCATGTTTCTAGCTCATTCCAGCTCACAGCGATTTGTTGTCTGCCACAACTGCTCCAATTGCTGTGAGCTGGAATGAGCTAGAAACATGAAACTTGGCCCACTATGTGAAAATGATGGGCAAATGCTTCCCAAGAAATATGACTCCAATCGGCCACATGGTGGTGCTGTAATTAATGCCCCAAAAATGTGATTCTGGAAAGGCCACGCCCCTTATACAGTAAGTCTGATTGACTTAAAATTTAACACACACTCATCCAGCTCAATATGCTCTACAAAAAAGCCTCAAGAACCATTAAAGTCTGCCTGCCTAGATTTTCCACCATTTTTGGCATCTCGTCCTAAACCATTTGTACCAAATTTTCTGGGGATCGTCACTGGACCAAGGTAATCAAAAGCTATCAAAAGCTTGCTTATATCTCATTGCATTTTGTGTTGACCGATGAACTTTAAAAGGGCATGGCTCAGCAAATCAATCAGGGGCCATTCTAGGATCAGACATTTATGGGTGCTCAGCCCCTAATGACAATGTAATATTTGTACACTAAAGATATGTATGGTATGTTTTCTTTCAACATTGGGGTGTTTACATATTAACCGGGGGGTCTGTTGGTTCTCCCCCTGGAAATTGAGACCATCAAACACTTAATTTCCTGCATTCTGGTGAATTTTTATGCACCAATTTCTACCTTTTCTGCATCAGGTTATGGTGGAAATGTCTTTATTTATGTAGAGGAAAACACAAAATTCAGCTCAGCAGTAGATGTCACGTAGAAGTGGTTTACATCATCTGAAAACTGGGAACCTGGAGATTAATTTGAGATGCAGCTTAGCACTGTGTATCAAGGTGTTCTGTTCAGAAATGTTCCGAAATAAACATTAATTAATTAATCAATACAATTAAATTGTGTTTAAGGCTTAGAACACTATGATAGAAGTATATGATGATCGTCCCCATGCTTTATTATGTCTCATAAGTTGTTGCAGCAAATTTGGGTTGATACCATTTGTACACAGATTTGGTGCTAAATATAACCATTTGTTACCACTCAAGAATTGATCAAAATGATCAATAATCCCTCCGTAATACCACAGTAAGACACCAAGACCTTGAGGAACACCATAGAAAAAGCCATGCTGTGATTTCGTTTTAAAGACTTTTGACATTTGGAGATTTTTGCAAGAACTGCATATTTCGGCGATTGCATGGCAAGCACTTCTGGTCTGGAAACTACTCAGAAACCCCCTTATTGTCAATCTACCTTGGAAAGCCATCAATCCTCTGAATGCCCTAGGTCTCTAGTTTGTGGCTGTAAAGTTTCATGGGGCTGTGATTATCCTAGACATCAACACATGTCATTTTATACAGTGAGGTCAAGTTTCAAAAAATGGTCTCAATACAATGAAATGGCTACTATGGGGACTAACATCATCACAACAGAATTGGGCTCATTGAAAGTCTCAGCTTTACAGTGATACCCAATTTATGTAATTCCAAAACAGTTTAGGGACCCCAGTATGCAGAAATATTAATTTCATTCATATTTTTAGAATAGGACAAAATAACACATTTATACTACATGCAAATAACTGCCTGTTTTGGGGGGTTATCATAAAGTGTGCATGTCTGTAAAGGAGAGACTCGTGGGTACCCATAGAACTCATTTTCATTCACATATCTTGAGGTCAGAGGTCAAGGGACCCCTTTGAAAATAGCCATGCCAGTTTTCTCTCGCCAAAATTTAACTTAATTTTGGAGCATTATTTAACCTCCTTCCCGACAAGCTAGCAGGGTTGGTACCAGTGGATTCTTTAGGTTTTCTAGTCTCATATTTTCATGCCTCAGCCTCTTAAAGTCTGTTATGTCGGTCTGGATCGCCGGCGATTCCGCGGGTCTCAGAGGGTTTGATCATTATTTTTTAGGGGTGCTGAGATGAAATTTAGGTGTGCTTGAGCACCCTTAAAAATTGTCTAAAATCGCCAGTGACATCAATAGACCAAACTCCACAAATCACGAAACTTGGAAACTGCAGGAAATGTCCACAAGAGCACCTGGAACACACCCTGAAAGTTTAATTCAACTCATCCATAAGGGGGTGCTACAAATGCAAAAAAAATGGGCGTGGCATAAAACAGCCTATAAATCAGAAACTGTTTGTCCTGTCATTACAAAACTCACTGGATATGCTTTAATTTTGGCAATTAAGCTGTTGAACCCGAAATGGCCGCTTGAGGCAATATTTTTCCCCTCTATTTATTTCCCCAAACTTATTTATTCATGTATTATTTTCTTTATAGATTTCTTTGTTCAATTATTTCTGCATTTCTTCTTCATTATGCAAATGAGGAGGCTGTCCATCAAAGTGAGTCATGGGGTTTTGGTTTTTGCCTATTGGATGATCATCAACATCAGAGTGCATACATCACTTGCCTTGCTCCTGCAACACCAGGCTCACTGCAGAAATGCTAATCTCACAGAGCCAGACCCATCTCCACACTTGGTTTTAGTGCTGTGTGCCAGTGCTGGAGACAGAAATGGCTACCTCATTGGTCAGAGGATTGCTAGAGAACTGAGGTGCTTAGGCATAGATATAGAAAAGTAGACACCGTGTGTGTGTTCAAGATCCTCTAGCAAACCAATATGATGTGTCTGCAGACAATTGTCCACAAGACTGACTGAAACTCGATTAATTCTGAACCGATTTTCATGAAATTTGGTTTGTTATAATTGTGAAAAATTGATACTGGTTACTTACTGGAATTAAATTCAGTTACCAAAACATTAACTTCTGAATAGCCACAACTTCCTCTGGGACATGCAGATCTATGAATAGGTAACATCAAGCATAAATCAGTTAGTCCAAGACAGGAAACTACTTTGACTCTTACCTGGTTGCTCTGGAGCCCAATTATTTCATGTTTACATATGACTGCAAATTGGTGTCAAACACTTGACTCACTGCATTGTATGTGGTATTGTATTATTATATTATAATATGTTATATTATAGCATTGTATTATATAATAGTGTATTATAGTATTGTATTGTATTGTATTGTATTGTATTGAATTGTATGTGTCTAAAGTGAATTAATTAAGATGAAAATGAAAATTGAGATTTACAATATTTGTGACATTGTTTGTGAGTCTGCAGAAGTGGATTTAACTTATCATGTGTGTCTCGGGGTGAACGGATGAACTGACTGGATGTTCTTCTCTTAACTGGTGTCTGATAAACAAAAATAGACTGGTTAATTTTATTAATGAACTGATTTAATTATAAATACAATAACAAGGAACCAGGTATCTTCATAACAATATAATAGATATAAAAAACTAAATTTTTGGAAAAACTCACAAAAGTTGAAATTCTAAATAATTTACACTTGATTTTGCCTCGTCATGTTTTGGCCTAGAGCTGATTAGTTGATCCCATGACACACTTTGAATGACAGCCACTTATTTGCATAATGAAGAACAAATGCTTAAAGAAATGTATAAAGTTTGAGGAAATAAATAGGGGGAAAAGATGTAAAGGGAAAATAATACAGAAATAATGGATGCAGAAATAAATATATACATTTAAAAACGAATAAATAATTGTAAAGATAAATTTAAAATAAATAAATGCAAAAATAAATACATTTAAAAAAAATAATGCAAACAAATAAAAGGAAAAATTGAATGGGAAAGTAAATAAACAGAGAAATTAAATAAAAAAGGTAAAAAAAAAAAAGCATTCCTCTTTTAGGAGTGGTGATCATGAAGGCCGTCTTCCGATTGGGGGGGTGGGCTGAGGGGGGTCTGTACGCCTTTAAATGGCGCGTGTGCTGAGTAGAGGGCGGACCCGAGTGGCGCGCGTGTGCGCGTTTGTGTGCGTGCGTGCGTGCGTGCACCTCTCTTGCCTGCAGCCGCTGCAAGTCGCACCGAGCTAACAGCGGCTTTTGTGCGTATGATGCACCGTGGTGGACGCACCTGTGAGGAGCAGAAAACCAGCCCGGTATACAGCCAGCCCAGCCCGGTTACCGGTCACCGCCTGGTGCTCACCGCCGCTCCGCCGCTCTGCCGCTCCAGCAGCCGGAACACTGCTGCTTTTAACGGGATCCTGGATGTTTGTTCAAACTACGGCTCTGTGGAGTTTACCATCTGGATTTTATGACTTGGATACTGGTCGGTGATGTGTTGAACTAAGGTCAGTAGTAGCGTCGTCTGTTCACCCCCCAACCTGTTCATGTAACGCTCAGCATCATGTAGTGAAACAGTGAAACAGGAGCAGCTGCCAGAGGGATGGAGATGGAGTTTCCACTGCTGGCGCACACACACAGGTAGCGCGCAACTTGACCACTTTTTACACGACTTTTTCCAGTTTGTGCGCACCGGAGCGGTGAAACATGGAGAGACCTGGAGCAGGTGTGAGTCTCCTTGAAGAAACGTTTCAACGTTTGTGGGAATCAAAATGGGAATTTCTGCCATGTTGGCCTCTGAATTCCCCCGGTGGAGCAGAGAGGCACCGTGACAGGCGGGTGTAGAATTACGCGTCCTGAGGCCATGTTTACTATATCAATTTTATTTGTATTTTATTATTGGATCTTATTATAAATTCGACACCATGCGTCGTTTAAACCAGGCGTGTGTGTTTATGACATAGGACGGAGCATCCTTCATAATAAAAACAGACTAAAACACACGACTTCCACACATTTCCTTCACCTTGTTTTTTCTAGGATGATGAATAATAAATATCACGGACGCCAGGTGTCCGGTGTCCACGCATTGTTCTCGTCTGCAGCTTCATGTTAAAATGTCAAACAAAATGACACAATGACACGCACATCCCCTCTCCGCCCAGCGCGCACGGCTAGAACGCGCTCTTTAAATATAGATGCATATTTGGATGTAATTGGAGCAGCAGACATGCAGTTTGATACATGACCTTCTTGTGTTAACGGAGATGGACAGACAGACAGACAGACAGCACGCAGCAGCAGCAGCAGGCTGCACACTTCCTCGCCATGTCGACTAATAAGCATCACATTCCTCCATTATCCCCTCTTCTTCTTCCTCTCTTGAGGCTCCAGCTGCTGCTTTTGCGCACATTTACAATATGGAATCAAACGGATGTCACAATGTTTTTGCATATCTATGAAACTACAAGGTCTAAAAAATTGAACATGATCTCTAATTAAGATTAAAATCCACTCGACATAAATTAAACCAATCCGTTAGTTAGATGTTTAAAAGGGTGACGTTAAAATGATTGTGTGGGAGAAAAACAAAAAACAAAATCTAATTTGAGTGAAATGATGATTGTGGATTGTTTCAGTTCCCTGGTGGATCAAATGGCGTCCGCAGGGAGGAACTGCTGGTTGTGGATCAGCTGCATTCTGCCGCACGTTGAGCGCACAACTTCTCCTCTTTTTATCAGTCTAGAAAGAGCCAGTCTGGGCCTGTTGGAGATCAGGCTCAAGTCCATTTAAAGACAGGACCTGTCATTTAAATCTGTCTTTTTTCCGTTTGTCATTTACATCGCAATGAATGCGGGATGTCCCATAATATCCCCCATAATAAACAGAAGATGTGGCCATTTTCATTGCAGGAAAAAGATGAGGCCTTATGCAGTGCGCCATAGAAATCCCTCTCTAGCTGCCAGTGAATCAGCAGCCAGGTGTCAATGCAGGCCTCCGTCTGCTGCCTTTCTAACTAACGCCTTTTACTGGGATACCTGCACACACCAGTCTGAACAACAGCAGCACCAGTCTGAACAACAGCAGCTCCAGTCTGACCTGGTCCAGACTATAAAGTGGTGCCAATTCACCAAAAAAAAAAATTGTATATGTTTTAATTCATCGCTGCAGCACACATTTGGATGGTTTGAAGAGTTAATAGGATTAGATGATTTCATGATCAGGCTTCTTCTTCTAAAACGTCTCTGTAATGGGCGTGACCCGCCCAGAGAATGCGTCTCTTCTCCTCGCAAAGGGCCTCAAACGGGCTTCATCATCATCATCTCCTGCTGCTAAACTGTCAACACAATCATTTCACACCGAACACACTTGTGTCATTTATGTTTAAATCATACGTTTGGAGAAAGAAAAATAATTTGTCCTTTTGGTACGATTAATGTTTATTTTTTTTACACTCCTTAAAAAAAAAATTGCTGGATTGCTGAGATTTATAATATAATTATAATAATAGATGCAATATGATTGTAAATGTGTGATCACTACTGACAACTATTCAGCTATCAATATTCTATTTATAAGCAAAATTCTTCTACTGTAAATCTTCAGTGAGCGTAATAATGTCGCATGCATGGACGGTGCGTATTTTCTGCAACAAAAAAAAAAAAATGAAACCGCCTCTGGATTTAATTTTCCTTCTCGTTTTCTCCCCCTCTGTCTGAGGCTGGGTGGTGGTGGTATTGGTGGTGGTGTGTTCGGGTATAGGATGGAGGCTGTTTTGGGTAATTTGGCTGTCCTGCTTTTTTGTTCTGGTTGGCAGCCGATTAACTGCGCTGACAAATCAGGCGCAAAAAGCCAAGGGCTCTCAAGGTAACACTAATCCCTCTGGGCGGGGACAGACAAATATTACGCAGGCTTTTACACAATGCTCTTTTCTTTACTTTGCTCGTTTTTCTGCGTTCAGAAGGTCTCTCGCCTGCCGACTATTTCGTTGTTTTTTTAAAAAAAAAAGGTGCAATAAAGTGTGACATAAATACTCCATATCGAAAATATCTGCTGTGCCATCTTTAAGGCCTGTAGACATCCTTTCAAATAAGCTGTCCAAATATACATGAAATAGAAATGGAAACGATTCTCCCCTTTTTGTTGCAATTATTTCAGATTTATCCAGGCCTTAAAAACGCACAGGCATGTAATATCATAATAATATCATATACCGTTTAATTTCTGCTGATGGATCAATTATTTTGAAAAAAGCAAGATGATTTAAATATAAAAAAAAACAAATCGGTCATAAAGAAAAAAAAAAAAGAAAGTCGATCAGCCCGATGAGAGAGTGTGATGTTATATAAACTGCTGGTATTTGTGGGTGTGTTCGCTGTGTGTAGCGATGTGTGTGTAGCTGATGAAGAGGTGTGTGTCCATGCTTTGGTTTATTGGCTGGCATGCAGTAGATTTAGTGTGTCTGCAGTCATTATGTGTGCATGTGTCAGTGTGGCTAGTATCATTTAGTGGTGTGTGTGTGATGTGTATTCTGGCGCTGGTAAGGTGGTGTGTGTAGACGCAGACGTTTGTATGGTGCAGGCGCTGTGTGTGAGCGTGTGTGTGTGTGTGCAGCCGTTTGTGGGGTGCTCTCTAACTGGGTGATGTAATGCCGTGAAGGGTGCTGCAGCAGAACCACAGAGCCCAGAGAAGGCGTGTCTTGCCTGCAGAGTAGCTGGATAACAACACGGTGCCCATGCTGCACCCGAAACCAAACCACAAACACACACACACACCCTCCATCCCTCCATCCCTCCATCCCTCACATCCTCCCATCTAACCATTTTACATTTACCTGCCTTTTACTAGTCTCTTTTTTTATTTCTGTCTGTTTAAAATGAGACGTGGTGGTAAATACAAACTGATTTACCAATATTAATAATCATTCTGCAAAGGATAATTCCCCATATTAAGATTTTACATTACATTTTCATTTGAAAAATTGGTCTCTGCATTAGTGTCCTTTTGCTGATGAATGCCATCTCGTCTGTTAAAATCTAGTCAGGTGTTTTTGTCCGGATTAACCACATGGTTTTATAGAGTTCTTTTAGGGTATAGGCTGACATGATGGATGATAGCAATTTGTACTGTCAGAGATTTCGCTTAAACATCGTGGTATTTAGCCCTTAAAATATCTGGGTTTCATGAGGGCCATCGTAGACATTGTTGCAATGTTAGTCTGTTATTTATCCATAAAGTCTCATTAGCTTCTCCAGAGCCTTTTCCTATACAACAATATATTGATAAAGTGATAGAAAATTGACTCATGATTGAGAGCCCTATAGCTCCTCCTTTCAGACAGACAGACAGACAGACAGACAGACAGGAGCTTTAAGATGGTGGCTGAATGCTCTTCTGTACATGTAGAAAGGTTTGTGGCTGATTTGGACGTGCAACGTGACGAAGAGATCAGAGGAAGAGCGGTGTGTTGGGTGTGTTTCGTACGATGCATGAGTGGGAGTAGATGAGGCGGAACATCACTCATCCATCCCTCTGCTGTCTCTCTCTCCTCCTCCTCCTCCTCCCCTTCCCACTGTCATGTTGCATGTCCTGGTCAAATGTACCACTGCAGCAGCGAAGACAGGCAAAAGAAAATGGCACCTCCTAAAAATCTATTGTGAGATGTCAACGGTGTACTGCGTTGGGTGTCTGTTTCGGAGGGCCTCACACTGAGCGATACGAGCAAATCGTGGGGGGAAAAAAAAAAAATGTGCAGCCTGTCCTTTTGAGATATCATCTGCAAAGCTGTGGAGGACATTTTGTCACTGTGTGTCTGGACGGCGTTACTGCATGTGTGTGTTTTTGTGTGTGTGACGAGTGTGTGATCAGGGCACCTGCTGTAAAATTACTGGCAAGTGGCATCCATTTAAAGGCAATGGGCCTACCGGTGGGCTGCTTTTATTTGCATTTACACACACACACACACGCGCACACACACACACACACACACACACACACACACACACACACACACACACACACGCTCTCCGTCCCAGTCCGTGTGCTTGTTAATAGGATCCAGAGTGCTGCTGCCTTTTGTCAGTGTGTGTATGTGGACTCGTCCCTGTGGGGTTTGTCAATGGAGCCTTTCACAGAGAACAATGATCCATGTCGTTTAGCCTTTTAACCCCTGACGCTCCCCGCACTGCAACAAAAGACACGCGCACACACACACACAGACACACGAAAACACACATTGAGAATGATGCCAAAACTAGTCTGCGTTTGTAAACACGAGTGCAGTATTTATGTATTTATACTCTTAAGTGTGAATGCCGAGGACAAGAAGTGGTGTGTGTGCCAAGGCAGTGATTCATATCTGATTAGCGGACACATAATATTTAATGCTAGTAGTGCAGACACACCAATAAGTAAAAAAAAAAAACTTTCCTTTGTAATTTGTGAAAAATATCATATTATATAATTATATGATTTTAGGAAGGACAGTCAGTTCAGATTTAATATAGCTGGGCTGTTATGAGTTTTTAAAGGCCAATGCTTATTTTTTTAATCTGGTATTTTGTGCTGATTGTTCAGCACTTCTGACTTTACAATTAAGCATAGTTGTAAGATGGAAAATATATTTAAAAAAAAAAAGTCAAATAGAATATGAAGCTCTTTTGAATAATAACTAATTGAACTGTGTTGTATTTGCTGTTTACAAATATTTTCAGTGGTTGGCAGAATAAAAATGTTATGTTTGGAAATAAACACTAACCCTGATTTTAGATATTTTACAGATAAGGGGAATGTAAAGTGGTCATTATTGAATTAAGTGACACTAAATGAATAAAATATAAAAACACTAGGGCTGTTCTCGACCTGTGATTTTGTCGACTAATCAATTAGTTGATTTAATCAATTCTCCACAAAGAATCACACAAAAGCACCACTTTAAATCTGCTGTTACGAAAGATGTGCTCATAAATTTCAAATAAATAAATGTTCATGAAAAAAGCAAAAAAAAAAAAAAAAATCTCTGAAGAAATCTTAGGCGACCAAGATGAAAACAACCGATTAGTCAACTAATCGAGTAACAGGGGACAATGGGCCTCACGCAGGAAGACATATACCAACAAATTTCCTCTTATTTTTGTTCGTATCCACGATTTGTTCTTATTTTGTTAGTACTCATTGATTTCTGGGATTCACTCTTTTCTTATTTTTGCTCTTCTCTTTGGTAAGAGAACATTTGACGAGTGGTCGAGAGCACTCTTACCAAGATGAGAAAAAAACATCTAGTTTTCACCGTCCGCTAATTGTTTGTCCAACGCAAGGAAAATTAAGTTTTAAATTTGAGGAACATAAAAAAAACACATGAATATTTTATAATATAATCAAATTTAGATTATTATATGTTTTAGAGTAATTATAATGATTAGATTATTAAATGCTAAATAAATACTATTGGTCCGTTGATCCCAATTCAGACTATGAAAACTCCTTGGATGATGTTACGTGGCTTACACACTGCTCTTTTATACTTCTTGATTTCCCTGTAACATCGTGGAAAATTCACATTTATCATATCATATTATCTTAAATCATAGTCGTCTACTTACAGCATTTTTTTCTCTATAATTCTTGGGCATGTTCCAGAGCATTTGCACAAGGCAAAACACCTACCCTTAAAGTGTTTAGGTGGCGTTACCAATGCTAATACCTGCCCTTATATAGTGTTTAGGGGGCGTTACCTATGCTAATACCGGCCCTTATATAGTGTTAAGGGGGTGTCACCTATGCTAATGCCTTCCCTTATATAGTGTTAAGGGGGTGTCACCTATGCTAATACCTTCCCTTACATAGTGTTTAGGGGCGTTACCTATGCCAACACCTGCCCTTCTACAGTATAGTATTTAGGGGCGTTACTTACGCTAATACCTGCTCTTATATAGTTTTTAGGGGGCGTCACCTATGCTAATACCTTACCTTAAATAGTGTCTAGGGGCCATTATCTACACTAATACATGCCCTTATATATTGTTTAGGGACCATTATCTATGCTAATACCTGTCCTTATATAGTGTTTAGGGGGCGTTACCTATACTAACACCTGCCCTTATATAGCGTTTAGGGGGGTGTTACCATATGCTATTAATGAACATCAGTCACACACCTCCATTTTCTTACGGTTACGGTTGGTGCATCTGGAATTGACTTCTCTTATTTTTTTTTTCTTAATAGAAAATTAAGAGAAAATATTAGAGAGAATTAAGAGAATGTTGCTGCATGAGGCCCAATGAATCTAAAGACATGTTTGTTTTCCTTAGTGGTTGATGACTCCTTATGTCAGTGTTGCTAAGGAACTATCCGAAACATATTGCCATTTTTGATAATGCTTACAAAAAGAGTCTGTGTGAAATTTAAGTTTTGACAGGTGAACATTTAGGCCTGTTGCAATTATAACGTGATCGCCTGATTGTGATTATTTGAGCGGACAGTGATAATTTCGTACAATCGTTAGATTCCACAATCAAGGGAATTTAAAGCCAAAGTTAGAAATGTTGCAACAAATAGGAAGTGAATTAGGTGCGTTTCCATCAGCTGGGTAAATAAATGTCTCCATGAGCACAAGCTTCCAATGTCAGGAAAAAATCGTGGGAAAAAGAAGCTTTGCTGTCTTGACCTTACCTCTATTGGGCAGGTTCTGTTCTTCTCTTCTCGTAACGTTACCACTTTGGATGACGTTTTCTGTGCTTGGTCCTGATTTGCAGAAGTCCGTTTTACACTGCTGGAATTACAGCTAATAGAACACGATAAGAAAATTGATTGGTATTTATCACAGATAATATTCAATCAATAAGATTAATTTTACTTTGATTTCCACATATCCTTCATTATGGGACAGAGTCGGACCTAAATGCAGGTCTTGAGTATAACATATACATCTGCTGCATCAAGTTTAAACTTTAAGAGCTGTAGAATGTGCAGTTGTCATGTTAGAAATAAGAGTGCATAATGAGCAGTAAAACAAATATATAAACTTCCACCAGCATTCCCCTCTTGCCTTATTTGCAGCAACAGTATTACTTTTTGCTGTAATATTTATGCTGTAAGAGTGAGAGAGACAGAGGGGGACTTGAAACAACCCCTTTAACAGAGCCTGATGAAGACACCCTGGCTTAACAAAGACAGTTGACCAGGGCTTGAGGCTTCGTCGAGCCAGCTCAGGGGAGAAAGCCTGGCTTTATCCAACTTGGTCCGTGGTACAGCCCTCATATCATGACAGAGAGTTCCCATTGAGGGGTCTCTTGATTTCTAGCAGGGAGTCTCACCTATGGGTGCAGCAGTGCGTTTAACAGCTCTGGGAAAAGTGATGTCATTTACAGACCGTTCTTTGCTGCTTTTGGAATCGTAACAAACGGCTGATCTATCATGTAATATTCACTACATCATTATTTACTCGACAAACACATTTATAACACCTATTTGTGGGATAAACTCTATAATAATATTCTGAGAACAAACTCAGAATTTATGAGATTATAAAGTTGTAAATCTATGAGAAAAACACTCGGATGAAGAATTCAAAACCGTGGTAATGAAAAATAAATATTGTAGACTCTCCATCCATCCACCCAGCCATCCATCCACAATGGCCCTAATACTTTGTAAAAACAGTAAAAAAAAATTTGTGTTTTTGTTGAATTTTATTATATCCAAGCAACTTTTCTAATTAGCTATTTAAGATAAACGTATGTGCAGCAGAGCGAAAGGTTTATTTGCACAATCCAGTCTCCTGGGAAGGCGTATAAATAACAAGACATTTTATGACATTTTGCGTGTCATTGGGACGCATTTTAACCTTTTCTCGGGTCATTTATCCGCCATGCAAGAAAACGACTGTAAAGTCTGCAGTTAGGTTCAGGCAACAAAACCACTTAGTTAGGTTTAGGTGACACATCATGGTTGGGCTTGAAATAAGTATGTAAACTAAAATACTAAAATACGTATGGAAATAATGCAACATTAGTTCGGAAAACATGCCAAAGATGTCACGAAAAAACTCGTCACAAACGTAATTAACGTAACTAACGTAGCTAACATAGCTAACGAAACAAGGCTGCGGTATCCAGGTTAATAGTGGCATGTTTATTGGACCCGTCCACCTCGCCTCCCCCCCACCATAAGCAGTCTTTCTCACTTTTTATTCTACGTCACTAGCTCTGAGCGGAGCATATTCCTGCTGATGACATGACAAAAGCAAGAAAGGCATTCTTATTGCACACTAAATGCCTTGCGCATAATTGTGGCATTCATGCACCTTTTTTGTGCGAATGAGCTGATTTGCAGCAGGCTTATATTAGAGAGAGGCCTGTGTGTCTCATTCACTCTGTTCGATGAGTTTATTTGGCCATATTTTAGCATGAAGCTTCCTTTTCTGATCTGCTCCCATTTGCCATGTAACATTTTTGTTATTTCATTATGCTGTTAATTCAAGCTTGACACTTCCTGTATCTGTTTCAAATTAAAAGCCCTTTGGCATTTTGTTGGACAAAACGTCTTCATTTCCTAACAAGGCTTTTATTGTGAAACATTTGCAGGAACATGTTGTGGGAAAAATTCCCTGACTTGCACGGTTCTCATACGGTACCTCAGATGTAGCTGCGACCATCTTGTGGCATTTGTACGTTACTACATAATACAGTTTGTCTGGAGCATTAACACACTCACACCAAGGGACTGAAACAGGACAATAACACTTTAGAAGCATAATCCAGAACAATAAAGTGCTGAAAATAGCACGATTATATTGTTGAATTTATTAAATTAAAGTGAAATATTCATTATGCTTAGTTGGCTTGCACATTATATAGGCACCAGGGGCCAGATGTGTGAATAATGTGTACACACAAAAACCATGCGTATGCCTTCCCCCACACGTGAGCTGGTATTTCTAGAGGAAGAATGTGCACACCTCACGCAGACTTCAGAGCAGGTGTACACAGTTTACAACAGATAGCTGTGGCTGGTATGATGAGGAGGAGATTGAATGTGAGTTGAGAGATGTGTAACATTGTTTTTCGGTTGTTTGCTAATTTTACTGATTGTGTTGTTATTTTTGCAGTTTAAGTCAAAGGCACATTTATAAACTTCTTATAAATGATTTATGAGTGATGAATTTCATCATTCTCTTTATGTACGTTTCAGCGACATCTCACTGTTAATGATGGTTTAGTTTAGGGATGCACCGATACCAGTATTGGGTATCGGGTCCGATACCAGTATCGGGTATCGGGTCCGATACTGTGCTGATGTACTCGTACTCGTACTCGCAAAACAGCTCCGATACAACGGCACCGATACCACTTTACGGTGGTGCGCCCGACCCTGCTGGGCCGGGATCCCACCTCAGCCGGCGCGCACCGGCTCTTACTTTCATTGCGCCACGGAGTTTTGCTTTCACCCTCTGCTCTGACTCGCGCGTGCGTTAGACTCCTTGGTCCGTGTTTCAAGACGGGTTGGGTGGGTTGCCGACATCGCCGTAGACCCCTGGCGCCTTTTACGTGGGCCGAGCCCCACCCTGACGCGGTTGGGGCGCACTAAGGACAGTCCGCCCCGGTCGACAGTCGCGCCGGGAGCAGGGAGCCCTCCCCGTCGGGGAGAGAGGGAGCAGCGAGCCCTTTGTCCACGGTGCGGTGGGGTCTGGGCGGGGAGCGCTGTAAAGCTGCGGCCGCGAGCCACCTTAGTCCAGAGCCTTTCCAAGCCGACCTAGAGCCGGTCGCAGTGCACCGCCTCGTATGCGGGACTCCCCGGCCTGCCATGTGTCGCTCACACCCTCCAGCTGGCTGTTGACGAGGGTCTTTTGGCACAGAGAAGTACTCGTATCGGTACTCGGTATCGGCGAGTACTCAAATATCCCAACAGCATAGAAAAACAACCTAATAGTAATAGAATAGAATACAACTTTATTGTATGTCTTGGAGAGCATAGTTACCTGTGAGAGCATGTCTGTCCTCCAGCGCTCACTAAGCCGACTCTCTCTCTCTCTCTCTCTCTCTCTCTCTCTCTCTCTCTCTCTCTCTGGTCGCTGCTTGGTTCTTTACTCACAGCTGCCATTCTTTGTCTCTCTCTGCGTTTTGTTTCTCGCTCTCAGCGACCTGTACAACTCTCGGTCGATGAATTGGTGCGCGAGGACTTTTATAGTGCGAGTGGCAGTAAATATTTGCGCGTGTCAAATAATCTAATTTTCTCATGAGCATGTTTTAGCATGTGACATAAATCTGATGCCATATCTACATCCTGACTAAATTACACCCTACCCAGTGCAGCCCTGTCTCCTAAAAATTCTGTTCCCACACAACTGCATTGTGAATTACGTTTTGAGGAAAACATATTTTGTTGTGGATTACGTTTGCTTTTGACACATCACAAATACGTTTGTTCATGTCCCATGTGAAACTAAAAAAAAATCAATGTTCACTTATTATTATTTACAGCTTACAAACGTAGTCATTTTAATCCAAACCATGATGATTTAACTAAACCTAATAAATTGTTTTGTTTCAATTTACAACGTTAACCACGTGTTTAAAACGGTTTAAAACTGCGACCGTAATCCAGGAGAAAATAACGTGGTTGAGAATGCAGTTTAGTTTTATGGAATGTAATGTTGGAGACAGTGTCACCCAGTGACATTGCTGAGTGTCACTGAGTCCTGCTGATGCTAGTCAGCATGTCTGTCCTTACAGCACTGTTAGCCTTTGTTAAGCAGCCCTCATTTCTAATAACTGACATTCTATTGTGTTTCCTCCATAACTATAGAAGCTTTCTTTAATTATGTCATCCCTCTGAACTCAGTGTCCTGCACTCCTAACATCTGGCCTTATTAAGCAATATCAATTGGAGGATGTAAGGCAGAATGGGATCTGATCACCAAGGAATGAGAAGGGTTGACTAAAAACCTCAGTAACGCCAATGTTCAAAGGTCCAATCCAAAGGATGAAGAATAGGAACCAGTCCAGGCATGATTGGCTAAAGCTTTATCCATTGCTGATGTTTGTTTGCTCTTGCCTCGTGGTTGTTCAGCTCTCAAACATATCTACATTTACAATGTTTTACTGCACTGTACTGTACACTGTGCAGTTGCATTCAATAGGAATAATATTTATTCTTGTCCGTAAGGAAATCCACCGTATAGCTTGTGATTCAGAGAGCACTGACGATCTCTCTGACTGGACCGGCACATGAATGGAGCAAAAGTTCCATTACTGGGGAAATATCTCCATCCATGTCCGCCCTAACACTGTCATGGGAGGTTGTTCTATGCTGCTACTGCTACTACTAGGGCTACTACTACTACAACTACTACTACTACTACTACTACTACTACTGTGCTATTCCCTGAAGAAATCTAATAAGTAAGGGATAATGTACAGCCGGTCATTGTTGTGAAAATGACCCGCTAGCTTTACATTATTCCGCTTATTACACGGCTACTTACTGAAGAAATCAATATTTTGACACAAAAACGGTCCTCCAGAGTCCGACATCAGAGCGGCGCCCATAGCAACGGTCTGTTATACATAGCAATGGTCTGTTATAAAGAAATTACAGACCGCAGAACTCTGTGATTGACCAATCAGAATCAAGTATTCAACACAGCCGTGTAATAAAATTGAAGAGCACATTTACTTGGCATTGTTGGGGGTCCTTGATTTGCAATTAGAGCAGCCCAGATTATTATGGTATGGATTCAAATGTAGCAGATACGTCAGCTAACCATTCTGTGAACTCCAGCATACTATAACACAAGCTTTCAAGATTAGTAATGCTGTTTACATCAAACTCCTACCCTACCTACGTATGTAATGTAACTTAAAAATACAAGTTTTGCCTCTTTTTCGGTGACAGGAGTGAAAAAGAGTCATCCTCAATATTAGTTGTGTTCTGGTTTCAGAATGATGAAGACAAATGGAGAATAATTAGATACTAAATGGGATGGAGGCTCTACAGGATGGTTTCTTTCCTTGGCAACTATCATGTTTTCCCCAAATGATGTTCACATTTTTAGCGTTCTATTATCAACGGCTTGAAAAATAGTGCTGATGGCTGCTGCAAAAATCTCCAGAGGGGAGGATGCCCCCGGGCCCCCCGGGGTTGGCCTGAGACCTGAATGTTTACTACGTCTGGCTCCACCTTTGATTGCTGCACTATTAAAAGGTTCATGAGAGCATTGAGCATCATGAGGGTAGTTGGTGAATGCCAATTAACAATTACCTCCGCCAAGGCCAAAGGCCTGGGAAGGAGGTTATGTTTTCACCGGCGTTAGTTTGTTTGTTGGTTTGTTGGTTTGTTGGTTTGTTTGTCTGTTAGCAGGATTACTCCCAAAGTCCATGATGGATTTGAATGAAATTGTTTGGAGGGGTGAGGTGTGGCACAATGAACAATCAATTCGATTTTGGTGGCGATCCGGATCATGATCTGGATTCAGAAATATTTTTAAGGATTCCAATCAGCCTGTGTATTAAAACCACAGGGTATAACACATGCACAGTGTAGCTGATGACGCGTTGATGACACATGACCCCGCCTCTTTCCTTCAGAGAGAGAGACAGAGAGAGAGTGGGGGGGATGACAACTGTAGATTCGTCATTTTTTCACATGGTGATTGTTGGAAAGAGTAACGACGACGGTTTAGGTGAGTTTTATTTTGTTTCCGTCCAGTTTTAATGAAGTGTTTTACGACGCTCCGCTACGTACAGCTGATCTCAACATAAACAAAACTATACGTGGATGATGATGCAAGCTGAACGGAGAGAGGGGGATGGAGGTCTGCACTCTCCGAGTGCCATTCTTGTTCTATGTTAGGTTTATACCACTAAAACACTGCCCTTATCAGTATTTTTATACACACAATAGGTCAAATGACTGTAATGTACAAGGGGTCACTCGTAGCGAGAGTTATCAACACAGAGATTAGTTTATTATTAGATTTTCTATTGCATCATCACCTGCTTGTGTATCTCTGTTCCTCGTAGTATTTGACAGGATTCAGCAGAACGCCGTCTCTCCAGGCTGGTGATCAGATAAAGGCGGTCTGTCACTGCCATGAGAATAAGGAGGCTCATTTACCCAGCAGATGACCGATAGCAGCCATTGTGGAGGAGGGAAAAATGCCGCGATATCATAGGCACTTTTAATTAGGATTGGTGACTGCCAACAGGACAGTACATGTTAGCTATGCTGGCTACGCAAACTCTTCCTCTCTCAATATGTGTTATAAAAGACACACGTTGTCTTCATTACAACAAAATCCTTCATGTGATCGATGTTAATTGTACCATCCATCAGAGCGATCGCTACCTCTGAGGACATAGGGGTCATGTCTTTAATGTTAGGAGCCTGTGGGGAGTTTACGTTTGATATTGGTGGACATTTTGATCTAGTTTGCTTTATGCTCTTCTTCTTCTTTTAGTCCAATACATGGCTAAATAAAGGAATCATTATTTCGCCACCAATATTATTCTTGACAGTGTGCAGAGTTGCTGTCCAGGAGAAAAAAAATGTTGGATTTTTAATTCAAGATTATCTGAAAAAGGCATTTTCTCCAATGTAAAAACATTTTGGAGGTGCATGGGTTTCAGAGGAAAGGGACATTCCTGTTGGGAAATAAAATGTACAGACTATTAAAACTGTCACAATTTGTTAATACAGCGATGTAAAAATACTCCAATACAAGTAAAAGTCCCTCATTCAAAATGTTACCTAACCCCTTACCATTTTTTGATGGGTAGGGCTGGGGTACAGGGGGTCTTTAGGGGTAGATAAAAAGTCAACAGTAGATGTCACATGGAAGTGGTGTACATCATCTGAAAGCTGGGAACCTGAAGATTAATTTGAGATGCAGCACAGCACTGTGTGTCAAGTTCTTATAGTCGTAAATCAGAAATAAACATGAATGAACTAATTCATTAATTAAAATAAACTGAGATAGTGTTTAAGGGCTTAAGACATTATGATGGAAGTATATGATGGTCATCTCCATGCCCTATTATGTCTCATAAGTTGTTGCAGCAATCTTTGGGTTGATACCATTTTGTTACACAGATTTGGTGCTAAATTTAACCATTTTACCATTTTTATCATTCGAGAATTGATAAAAAAAAATGATCAATAATCCCTCCAAAATACCACATTAAGACACCAAGACCTTGAGGAACACCATAGAAAAAAAGCCATGCTGTGATTTGGTATCGAAAACTTTTGACATTTGGAAATTTCTGCAAGAATTGCATTTTTCGGTGATTGGATGGCGAGCTCTTCTGTTCTGGAAACTGCTCAGAAACCCCCTTATTGTCAATCTAGCTAGGAAAGCCATCCATCCTCTGAATGCTCTAGGTCTCTAGTTTGTGGCTGCAAAGTTTCATGAGGCTGTGATTGTCCTAGAAGTCACCACAGGTCATTTTATACAGTGAGGTCAAGTTTAAAATAAAATGGTCTGACTTCAGTCAAATGGCCGCTATGGGGACTAACATCATCACAATTTATGTAATTCCAGGACTGTTTAGGGACCCCAGTATGCAGAAATATTCAAATACATCATTTTAGAATATAGGAGACAATAACACATTTATACTGCATGCAGGAAACTGCATGTGATTATCATAAAGTGGGCATGTCTGTAAAGGGGCATATCTTGAGGTCAGAGGTCAACGGACCCCTTTAAAAATGATTTGGGGTCCCCAGGTAAACTCAGGCTTTAGACCTCCACTGTGCCTTATTTTGACTCTTTCTCCAGCTGAGAATGTTGGTATTATTGACAGTGGTAAAGAAGTATGAAACTATTAATGCCACACTTTAAATATACTTTGAATACATGACTTTAAATATACTTACTTGCATCTACTAACTACCATATACTCTATACTGCTAGGCGATTTAGTTTATAATGTTGCAGCCTATTTTATCAGTTGATATTAGTGTATCTACAAGTTTAATCTGCAAATGTATATACAGTATGTACATATGGTAGTTTAAAGATGTAATGTTAACATTACATGGCATAGCCTTCTGATGTTTCTCTCAGGTCCACCTTCACCTCTGTAACTTTTTAGATTGCACACATGCATGTTGTCATGTGCTGCTATCATGGCATTTAGATGCAGCCCAGGATGTGTGTGTGGTAGTAATAGTAAAATCAGTGCTGATGGACCCATCATAACCCTCTGCCTCTCTTTTTTCTGACAGTGGTGGAGCTAAGCGAGGCCAACGGATCCCTTGTCAACTCCATTTCCCAGCGGACAACATGAAGAAGGAAATTCCACTCGCCCTGATAGCCAGAGAAGTCCATTCCATCAGACCTTGCACCATGAGTCTTGATAGCATCTGTTCTGAAGTGTGAAAAAAACGGCATTAAAACATCACCACCTCCTCCTCCTCCTCCTCCTTCTCCTCCTCTCTCCCCGTCGGTCCTCTCTTTAACACCTGAGGAGGAAAACAACTATTCCTCCATACAAGCACTGCCTAGCAACTACTGGACAATTTACTGATGTAAATTACGCCGACCCTAAGACTGTTAACCACAACGACTGTTCTCCTGCTACTTCCCTTTTCCCTTTCAAAACCTATTTTTATAATAAATATTTATCAGAATATATCTCTGCACATATTGTGGATAAAACTGTGGAATCCCTGATATTCAGACTGACCATCCCTAAGAGTTCAAGACACCTTCTCGGATTAATACATTCTTTGCAGCTATGGGTGTTGTAAGTTTTTCTATCAGTCTGCAAGTGTTGCTCAGCACATGTCTGGGACTGGAATTTTTAGGCACACCCGGTCAGTGGGCACGCTACCTCCGCTGGGACGCCAGCACCCGCGGCGACCTCAGCTTCCAGTTCAAGACGGAGGCGGCGGAGGCGCTGCTGCTGTACTTTGACGATGGAGGCTACTGTGACTTTCTGCAGCTGTCGGTGGCGGAGGGCCGACTGCAGCTGGGTTTCAGCATCGACTGTGCCGAGACCACGGTCGTGTCGGACAGGCGGGTGGACGACGGCAGCTGGCACTTCGCCACTCTGAGCAGGTATAACCTGCGCACAGTGCTGGTGCTGGACGGCCAGGCCAAAGCGGACGAGGTGCGGCCTCAGCGTCTGTTCATGAAAATAGTTAGCGACCTGTTCCTGGGTGGAGTGCCTCAGGATATCCGCGACGGTGCGCTCACACTGCCTACGGTGCGAAACATGCAGCCCTTCAGGGGCACAATTACAGACCTCAAATACGGCAACTCCCAGCCCCTGTTCCTGGGGAGCCTTAAGGTGCCCCTGGAGTCGGAAGGGTGGTGCACGGCGAACCCTTGCGAGAACGGCGGCACGTGCTCGGTGGTGGACGGAGAGCCGGTCTGTGACTGCTCCAAAACCGAATACAAGGGCCGCTTCTGCAGCGAAGGTAACTACACTCACTCATTCACCCTGATACACTCGGCAGGACTCCAACTGTGAAACAGGCTCCTTCACTTCAACTTTGAATTTAGCTCATTTCTTTTTTTGCATTCTAGCCATTTTTTACATTTGTATTTATTGCAACTGAAGGCATTATGCCTAACAGCCGTTCCCAGGGGCTTGATTTGAGTCGCTGAACAAATTAGAGATGTGGCCGATTATTCCGAGGTCTGGAACCAAAGGCAGTTAGTGAGGAATTAAGTAATAAACTATCAAAGAGAAGACCTGGCTTCTTTCACATTTGGAGAGCTGCACCAGTCGTTGTTGTTTTCCCCTTTGTGCAGTGATCCAGCTGATTTCACCTGTCCACTGTGAATTCATTTGTCATGTTCACTTTACAGGAATGTAGACCAACATCATGACCTCAAAGGTTTCAGTGTTTTTTCACATAACTTGGCTTTTTTTTATCTCTAGTCTTAAGGATTTTTGCTGCTATTACACCGGTTATCATCACGGGCTCTGAGGGCTTGCTTGGCTCTCCCAATAATTACTATTATCCCTGTGTGTGTGTGTGCGTGTGTGTGTGTGTGTGTGTGTGTGTGTGTGTGTGACTGAGCTGTAAAATCAGAAAGCTAATCTAAGCGCGGTTATCCGGTGAGGCACAGGTTAATGGCGTCGGTCCTGCAGGCAGTGATAAGGACTGCCTATAGAGAGAATGGGGCCTCCTGAGCCCTCCTTTCTTCACCCAATCACAAGATGGCAGGTGTTTTATATCACATCCTTTTGTGCTGACAATTTTGCCAGAGCTGTGTGTTTCAGTCTGCTCCACAGCTGGCTGCACCAAGACCAAAATTGATTTCTATTAAAAGAAACCCCTTCACTCATTCCCCCCCCATGTATTTCCTCCCCTGCAGGCCAAATACAATCACTTGCTTTATGTAGAAACTTGGATTTTCCTATGATTTGATAAATCCCGAGCACAAAACATTCGGTTATAATGCCCTGTATTGTGGTGGTAATTGGTGAACATGCAGTCAGCACAAGAAATGGATCCAGGAGGCACCTCTTCTGCTCTTTTTCTGCGCTCTGAAAAAAAAAAAAAACTCTTGTCATGTACTTAATTATTCAGGATCGATACACATTCTACCAGCAGCTATACACCATAATCACACTCCTTATGAGATCATCAATACCACTTAGATGAGAAAGTCCTTTTTTCTTTAACTAACCAACAGATCGGAGATACTTTGTTTCAATATATTTGTTTAGCTGTTTTTTTTCCCCCTCCATCTTTGACTTTCGAGCGCTCTTCTTCACCTCTCACAAATATGGAATTTACATCTCATTTGGGCTGACGCCAAATCCCCGGCACTCAGACAAAAGGCCGGGAATCTGCAATTTAAAGATTAGTTTTTTTTTATCTATCTCTGCCAGTGTTGGAAATAAAGGAAGGGGATGGAGTGCGTGTGTGTGTGTGTGTGTGCTTGTGTGTGTGTGTGTGTGTGTGTATTGAGCGGCTTTGCTTTGGCTCAGCTGATTGACTGGGTGGTATTTAATAGACAAGGTGGGCTCTGAGGGTTGAAATGTGTTTGTGTCTTTCACTGCAGACACATGAGAACAGCAGGGAAGCCTTACTGGTGTGTAAAGTATTAAAGAAAATATAACAGCATCTCTACTCAGTCAAATATATGAGAGAGAGGGACAGAGAGAGAGAGAGAGAGAGAGAGAGAGAGAGACAGCTCTGTTGTTATTAAAGCAGCATTACATGATCTGGGATCATCCCATCCTCTCACATCCACCAATCAGCTGCTTTGATCCAGTCCAGTGTCTCAGCTGCTGAATAGTTTAGCATCTCTCTCATCACTGTTAATACTTAGTTCCCAGTCTTCAGACCCAGTATCTGACCTGTGTCTGATTCTGTATTCCACTGAATGATGGGTCTGATTTTTCTTTTACTTTTATTGTCCAACGTCACAAGTCTTATTTGTGTTAGTGTATGTTTTTCTTCTCTTTCTATGTTTTTTGGTTCGACATCTCTGAGAACCAAAACAAGTGTTTGTTCTCCTGCTTAAAGCTATAGCGTGGGTAATGCATTTTTACAAACATTTTCTGTCATATTAGCTGAAATTCTCATTTCATCCCGACAGCAATCGATAAATCATAAAAGATAAAAATCCGGCATCTGTGGCTGTCGCAGGACTGTAATAATCCCGTCCAATCGTTTCATTTCGGCCTGGGATGAATGTGCACGGTATATCTTGTTCCATAAGAAATGTAATCATGTAATTTAACATAATGTAGGATAAACAAGAAGAGCTCTAAAAACCAGGATAGCAGAGCACAGGAGCGGCATCCGGATCCAGGATTGCCCAGTGGACTCTCTCAGATACATCGGCATCAAGCATGCTAGATCTTGATTTAAATACCCTCTTACTCCAAAGAGAAAGTTATTATAGTTTCCCTCTCCAGACTCTCACAGCTAGAGGTCAGAATAAAGAGGATGAGATCAAACATTTCCTCTAAAATATAAAATGGTGGTTGTATCACGATGTTAAAGTCTTAAAGGGACTGTTTGTAACTTCTTACACGTATAAATCATTGCGGGTCTGTGTCCCATGCGCGCTCGCGTGTGGCTACGCTGTACAGACAAGACTCCAACACAAACTACACGGAAGCACCAAAACCGCAAAGTTCTATCTAGTGAAGCCCGTCTTGCAAAACAGTGTTGGCCGCGGTTGGAGGACACGGGGGAGACCGTGGCTTTGGTCTCCAGGGCCGGAGTCTCTGCTGTACTCTGCTCCTCTGCCTGCTTGCCTTCACTCACACACTGCGCTCGTTCTCGCTCCGCCTCACATGCATGCGCGCACACTATACACTGCAGAAGACTTCGTAGCTCTGAGAATGTTTTTGCAGAAATAAATGCTGCAGCTCCTCCAGACCAACAGAGGTTTCCCGTGTCTTGTGAAGTGACGGGGCTCCGCAGCGAGAAACGTTATCGTCTCCGACCAAAACTCCGTTGTCTCCCGTTCCCTCCGACCGCGGTCGGGAGGCTGAAGCAGGAAAAGCCAACACTGGGATCAGCATTGATTCATGGAGAGACGTTCGTCTGGTCAGCTAACATTACTGCCAAGCAGCTGAAAGTAACTAAGTGTATTTACTCAAGTAATGTGTACAACTTAACTAGAGTATTTACATTTTCTGCTTCTACTCCACTACATTTATTGGATAGCTTCAGTTACTTTGCAGATTCAGATTGATAATATAAAATATAATCAGCAAATACATTCTGATGCAATATCATAGGTTAAGTCAGTCCTTCCCATCCTTTTTCTTAAGGGACCCCTATTTACCACGTATATACACAATTTGCATACAATTCTGAACAGATTATTTCCTGTGGATATTGCAGTGTATCAGACGATTTTTTCCTTACAATTTTAGGAATTCTATGTCTGTATTATGGTTTTCTTAAAATTGTACTATCATACATACGTTTTATTAGTCCAAGCAGCCTGGCTGCTATGTCGCTATGGAGTTTGTGAGGGTGCTGACTAATCATTTCAATTGTTGGTGATGTATGTCCTCTGATGTTTATGATTTTGAGAGTTTGTATAATTTGATCATCTTGGAACAGTTCAAAAACTCTCTGCCCAGTCGTGTTGCCACATACAGTATCTCACTGAGCGTAAGGTTACGACTGTCACTGAGACGGGTAAAACCTTCTGCGCTGGGCTGCAAGCGTTCCTAGTCCAGTGGATGTAGGACGGTGGCAAGGTGGGCATGTAGAATATGGCGTGACTGGTGGCCCTGTTGAGTCCTATCGACCTTTCGTCTCAGAAGAGTTTGTAACACGGTAGTAGTGAGGAGCCTGTTCAGATTTTGAGAGATACGGGTGCTGACAGCTCCTATGTTGTGGAGTGAATTTTGCTGTTTTCTGAGGAGACTGATATTGAGGATAAAATTGTTAAGCAAGGAATGGGTGTTGAGGTTGTTACCTGTCCCGGTGCATACAATGAACCTAGATTGTGGCTTGGTGCAGGGCAAAGTGCCCTTTGGTGTGAGACTGGTCTTACCGGTGGACGGAATTAACGTCATTTTGGGCAACGACTTGGGCCGGCAGTCGTGTTTGGGCAAATGCATCACCGCCTCCGGTAATCACTCACTCTCCTTCAGTCTCAGAACAGCCGAATGAAGTGCTGTGTGCTTTCCTGAAATTTTCCCTGCGTGCACGATTACGTGGGCGATGAGTCAGGCTGAGTCAGGCTGAGTCAAAGGGGGTAGATGGGGGAGGTGGAGGCCACTCTGCCAGTTTTACCATGTTGGCTTGTGTGGCTGCTGTCTTGGAGATGGGCGTGGCAGAGGGTCATCAGTGAAGTGGCAATCATCTTCTTGGGAACCAGAATGTGCCATGTAGCGCCACTGCTAGTTTTCCCTGACACTTAATAAGCCTACACTGTAATATTGCACTTGATAAAAATTCGGACTGCAAAATAAAATGCACTATAACATGCTTAAGAAGACCAATATGGGTCTAAGGGAAATTTTGATCATAGGCTTAATAAATGATGTCATGAAAACATGGGCCTCTACAGTACCATGACGGTTCTATTTACAACCACTTAAGCACAGTGTTACATATGATTTTTTCCCAGCACCAGATAGAGTTCTATGCTTCATGTCTAACATTTTCTGGCGCTATCATTTAGTTGAGACGTATTTGATTATGGTGTTCTCAGTCATTCTTGGTATTCCAGCTATAGGTATAGCTACATATCCTCCCTCTCCCGACTCCCCCATCCTCTCACAGTTCTCTCCCCAAAACACACCACAAGCACATCACACCACTCCAACCCAACAGCGCTGTGATGCGTGACTCAGTGAGGCATCGATGCAAAGGCACTCGTGACCCTTATGGGTTGATGGGCCGCCTTTTTCCCAACCTTGATTTACAGCCTCCATGTTGGGAACTGTTCCCAGTGTTGATTTATGTCTAGCTCTCCCTCTCTCTTTCTGTCTGCTTGGCTGCCTCCTGCAAGGCGGTGATAGGTGAGTGGAAGCAGGGAACTGAGGCAGCCCTGAGAGAATTTGGATTGCTGATTGTTAAGGGATAAATAACCTGCTTAATGAGGCTGGCTGAGGTCAATTGGTGGATTGTCTGCTTTTTGAATACATCAGGGAGACAATATGTCCAGATGGCTCTTGAGATGCTGAGCATCAAATGTCTGACAAATAAAGGGGCTGTACCCGAATCAGATTTGGCTAGTAAATATGAAGATTTGACTGTTCATTACTTTTTTTCATATAGAAACATGATTTTGGCACGAGTTTCAGTGATGATTTTGACCATTAACCCTCTAGGATCTAAGCCCTTTTTTTGCTATTTTTTGTATATTTTTTTAATAATTATTGTAGAATCTCAACACTGTAATGTACATCATGACAAACACATCTTTTTATACCTCCGCGACAACGTAGTCGTGTCCGTCCTTCCGTCCTTTCCGTCCTTTCCGTCCGTCCTTCCGTCCGTTCGCGTGTCACACTTTCGTTTCCAGAGCAGAACTCAGAAACTATTTAATTTAGGAACTTCAAATTTGGTATGATGGTTGACAGTGTGGTCTGGTTGTGCCTTTTGGGGGTTAGAAGTCCAGGGTGCCCATTAGTTAATTAGTTAATGCCCATTAATTCCATTAGTTCCAAAAGGGCAAAACCTTTGGCCCTACTTTAGTAGGAGTCAAGCAGTGAGCGGGGGTATGTGAGCCATGCTCACTTTTGCCTTGTTTTTTCAGGACAAACTGGGCTGTCAGATAATGTAAGCTGCAGTGATGTCACATTAATGTAAAAATAATTGAAATTACCATAAAGAGAAAAAGCAAAACTGAAATTGAATCTCATAGAAATGTATTTAAACTACACAGAGAACAATTATTAATAATAGTAATAGTAATAATAGTAATTTCAATTATTTTGGGAGAACTTGGCAGGACTTGGGAGAACATTTTTCAAAAGCCCAAAACCTTATTGGGCTTTTGAAAAATGTTCTCCCAAGTCCTGGGAATCCAGGAAAAAAAAAAATCATTCTAACCAACACACATAAAAAAAAATGTTTTTACAGAGAAGTCCTGGCGTTTTTCCATCCTTTTTTCTACAAAGAGATAGCTGTGCGATGCCTCAAAGCATTTCCTCTCAGCAGTGAAGCAGAGGGCCACACCGCAAACATTAGAAATATTGAAGATTTGAAATATCGGATCATGTTTATCAGACCACTAAGTGTTTTTGTGTTTCACATCTCACACAATATTACAGAGCATGTGAGATTGCTTGATAGCTACAGTGTTTGGAATGTCATCTGATAACTTGAATAAAATCATCAAACATATGAAGGAATTCTTTCCACAGAAAAACGCTTGAGGGCTTTTATTTTTAAATGAAAAAAGGAAGTGTTGATTTACAGTTTTTCTCAATTGTTTACACACAAATACTGGTACTTGACACACAATGACCACAACATGTAACTCATGCACCAACCCCCTGAACCAATTCTGCTAAACTACAAGCACAATTCCTGCTTTACACTCAAATTGCAGTTCTAAAACACACTTTTTTCAAAACACTACACACAATTCTCTGCATTTGGCACAATTTTCATGAAGAAAATCTCGTTTTCACAAGGAACACACTGTCATTCAAAATTCTAAAGTCAATTGCCCTACTATGCACACTGACTCATCACATGGGCAAACACCTGTGACACAGTGTTACAATTAGCAATCAGTTGATGCTTTTCATGGCTGGATTCGACATGCTAAGCGATATTTCCCCCGCTGCTTGGCCAGGGCAAACATTGCTTGTGATGTGGATGAGGTGCTGTGGCCAGACCGAAACAGAAGAGAGGATGCAGCATAGTTTTTTTTCCCGTTTTTTTTACAGTAACTGTATACAGTAAATTCTTCTGTTGTTTTGTATGTAGACCACTGTATGTGCAACTTTGTGTTGGTTGGGATGTACACTGTGTACATTGTTTTTGTGGGGAAAATAAAATATATTTGTTACCGTGTATTTGTGTGTTCTGAGTATAAAAACAATATTCTAAAATATTTTACAACACACTTATGTATGTACTGTCTGTAGTAAGTGTAACACTGAACAAAAAAAAGGCCTAAGTCATTATGATGAATGGAGAAGAAGTGTTTTCCATTCATCATAGTGTTTTACATTGAGCACATCAGTGTTCAACTGGTTCTTATAAATGTCTATTCATATGATGGTTTGTGTGTGTCATTTGAAAACAAAATACCATTTTGAGAAGAAATAACATTGATTTGAATGTAAAGTTTAATTTTGCAGGAGAATTGAGGGGTTTTGCCCATTGTGTGTGTGTTTTTTGATTTGTGTGTAGAGTTCTGAGAGTATGAGGCATGCTTTCAGAAAATGTGTGTAAACAATCGAGAAAAACTGTAAAAATAAATCTTTACTTTTTTCATGTCTGTGACATATTCTACAGACACAGAGATTGAAACTGTAGTACCGTTGCTGATATGATGTCAATATACTGTCAAAAAAGATCATTTTCACTGTCTGTTGCTGTAAGCAGCGCGGTAAAAATAGCCGAGAGCTCGAATCTCTAGAAGAGAGCCGAGCCGCTCTGCTCACGCGGACAGTGTGGCTGCTTTAAGCTGTTAACACGGATGCCGAAATAAAAAAAACGACAGGTTCTGCAGCCGCTACGTGCTGCTGACGTTCCCTGTGTGGCCCGGGCGTCATTCATTGGAATGGAGCCAGTCCATAAACACAGATGGCTCTGAGAACAATTCATCATCAGGCAAAACGCTGCATTGGCCAATCACATGAATTCTAGTGGTTGATTGCCACTGTGATGATTTCCCATAGTTGTAAAATCCTGTCTCTATTACAAACCGTTGTGCAGTGTTTAAGCATCTGTTAAGCCTTTTAAGAAAGTTTCTACTGGCAATGTTTCTGCCACTTTTTATAACTGAGCTGCATGAATGCATAAAAATAGTCTAAAGTTCTACATTAATCAATAACTTACCAATTAACATGTGAAGAAGCCTTCGTCTTATAACACTGATAGTGTATGAATTTATACTCAATAACATAACCTTTTTTAAGTCTGGTTGTGTCTGTCCTGCACGTCATTTCATTCCCCTTCACGGGAGATGTTGTGTAATAGACCTGTCGTCAACCCCCCAGGTCGATGAAATGTTTGCTGGTTGATCAAGGTCTGGCGTCAATGAGTATGTTCTAATACAGCCTGATCTCACAGAAATACGTGAAATGACCACGACCTGTTAACAGCGCATTACATGGTGGTGGCATGGAATGTCACCACAGAAACAATGCCACTGGAAAGATCATTTTTTGTGGTGGACACACAAATTCCCAGGTTCAACAGAAATATGTTTTAATGAAAGTCCGCGTAGGAAGGAGGTCGAGGTGAACACGTTCTCATCCCAACTCGTCACATATGTTTGCTTTGTCACGCCCCTTGGCGTCACTTTAGGTTTGGGCAACAAAACCACTTACTTAAGTTTAGAGACAAATCTACATGGTTAGTCTTAAAACTTCTATGTTTGTACAGTGAAATGACACTGAATGTTGTGAGCACGGGACATGAACAGCTGATTGTAACAGCGGTCTACTGGATGAAGGCCTTGTATTTGTTGGACCGCATCCTTTCTAGAGATTCGAGGTCTCGCCTATTTTTTTCACGTGCTGCGCGGTTCACAGCAACAACAGACGGTGAAGGTGATCTTTGACCTGACTTTATATTGACATCATACCAGCAACATTACTACAGTTTCGATGTCTGTACCTGTAGAATATGTGGCAGACAGGAAAAAAAGTAAATATTTATTTTTAAATCAACACTTTCTGCTTGTGTTTCAAAATAAAAGCCTTCAAGTGTTTTTTTCTGTGGACAGAATTCCTTTATTTGTCAACACCAGGCTTTTATTCTGAAATATTTACAGGACAGTGTTGTAGGAAATGCAGTTACTTGTAGGGCTCCATGAATGAATATAGTAATGGGTTTTAATTGTGGATTATTGCTATTAGTTACAAATTACCACATGTTTCTTAACCTTTCTCTGTCTAAAATAAATATAAATTATATTTATAATGAAATGAAATGGCCATTATGAAAGGCAAACTCTATGTAGAAAGAAAGGGCTGGCAACAGCTGTAGCAGCAGAAATGCTGCCGGTTGTGGACACTACATGCGTGAGATATGCAGCAAGTCAGTGAGGCAGCCGCTGACTTGCCCAGTCTGTCCCGACCGTGAGCGTTTACTGTTGCCGCAGATGGGCTTACATTGTAGCTATTGGCAAGCCCAGTGCATTTCATACTGGTGCTAAAGGATGCCTTTTGCACACACGGCAATGGCCGTGACATTTGGCATTTGGCGTCCTGAGAACAAGAACGGGCTGGTTATTTAACTTACGTGGGCTACATAAGAAGATGCGTTGCAAAAGTGTTTCTTTTAACCCAAACTGATCTTTTCTTTCCTAAACCTAACGATGCAGTTTTATTGCCTCAACATAACGTTGAATTGTTTCCATGGTTGCGGCACGTAATTTGAACACATTCTGTGCCACCGCCACGTAACGTGAGAAGAGAGAGAAAGCTCTTTGAGGAGGTCAGGGCTTGGAACCGAAGGTGTATCCTGCACACTGAACACAATCCTTTTTATTGACTGCTCAGCTGATCGGATGGGACAGTGACAGTGACAACACATTCTCACTCCCAACTTGTCAAATACCTCAGCTTGGTCAGTGAGCCTACGCTTCAATCTATGACTCTGTGTTCACGAGAAGTGTACAGTTTCCGCTCGTTACATGCATACAGTGGCTTTTCAAAATGAACTTTAAACACAGGTTTTCTTAGTTTTTAGCTTTACTTACGCAGCAAAACTACGTGGTTAGGTTTAGGCAACAAAAGTAAGAAAAGTTCATGGTTTGGGTTAAAACAAGTACTTTCTAATTTTTGTCATTCAGAAGATAGAATTATTTCGATTGATACATGTACATATAAACATTGTAGAATATGAATCTAAAATACATGAAACCAATCACTCACTTCTCCAACTGCAAGAGATGGACTGATAGAGGAAAATATATTGGTCTCTTTCCTTTAGCTCTGTTTCGTTTTCACATCACCTCTGTCTGTCGCACAGAAACTAGATAACACAACCACTTTCAATCTGTGGTTCCCTCTCTAACAATCACCCAGCCGACGGTCTACCAGCTGCATGCCGTTGACACCCCAACACGAGCAGATGGCTTCAGCAGCCCTCCCTGGCTGTTTCTCCAGCCACCCGTATGTTCACATCAACGTGAAGCATGTGAGGAGATTATGGCCGTTACAGTATCGATGATGAAGACAGTAATAATCAAGCCCTCAGCACAGCAATGACTCAATCCTTTGTCCTGTGGGAATAGCGCGTGTGCGTACATACATACCTCCCGTGCGCTGATTTACCTTCCACGTTAATAATGTGCAGGAAACATCAGTTAAGCCAGCGCTGATGAAATAAAGCAGAATTTGAAATACCTCATTAATCACTGTGCTCTCCCACTTTTATCCAACACATGATGAATCATCCCTTTAAGTAATCCACTTTGAGCTCTAATCCCTTCGCTATCCTTGCGTCACCTTTGGGGTATTGAATTAAAACAGAGAGTCATACTCTTACCTAGATTATGTGTCCACTGTTGAATAAATAGGTTTTTCAAAGTGCCAGTGAGTCACTCCTAAGAATGGTGATCTGTTTGGACTTTATTTTTGGGGAGAATTTTTCTGAGGAGAGCTGGAGGATATAGATTTGTTACATTCGTAACGGAGAAAACGTATTTCAGAGCTCCCTGATGCAGTAATTGTATTGCGTTAAATGCTGGCTATAGCCTGCCACTGGGAGCTGGACCTACAGTATGAGTTTTTGACTGGTACTTTATTAAATATGTATATGTTTGCATCCCTCCATCTCTCTCTCTCTCTCTGTACACACACACAAAGCCTGATGACAGAAACAGAGGCACAATACAGGGGAGGTAAATTGTCAAAGGAAGTAGGTCAAGATAGAGAACAAAATAATGCCAGAGCAGGATGGGAGGCGAGTGAATCCAGCTGATCATCAGGAGAGAGGGACAGAGGGAGATTGAGCTCTGAATCATGGATTAGTCAGGAAGTCAAACTGGAGTGGGGGAGAGAACTGAAAGATTAATTTAACATTTTCCACTCCCCACTCTTTTTCATACTGTAGACCCATTTTTGTCTTTCTTTAGGGGGGGTACAGGGGGTCTTTAGGGTCAGATAGCAGGTCAACAGTAGATGTCAAATAGAAGTGGTGTACATCATCTGAAAGCTGGGAACCTGAAGATTAATTTAAGATGCAGCTCAGCACTGTGTGTTTGTGAATTTTACCATTTTTTTTACCATTGGAGAATTGATAAAAAATGATCAATAATCCCTCCAAATTACCACATTAAGACACCAAGACCTTGAGGAACACCATAGAAAAAGCCATGCTGTGATTTAGTTTCAAAAACTTTTGACATCTGGAGATTTCTGCAAGAATTGCATTTTTCGGTGATTGGATGGTGAGCACTTCTGTTGTGTAAACTGCTCAGAAACCCCCTTATTGTCAATCTAGCTAGGAAAGCCATCCGTCCTCTGAATGCTCTAGGTCTCTAGTTTATGGCTTTAAAGTTTCATGAGGCTGTGATTATCCTAGAGGTCACCACAGGTCATTTTATACAGTGAGGTCAAGTTTCAAAAAATGGTCTCACTACAATGAAATGGCTTCTATGGGGACTATATGTCCCCTTTTTAACAAAGTCTGAACCTCTGACAGTCCTTTGAAGTAGTGAGGCCAAAGTGCCCCCACAATGCAGAAATGTCCTCACTACGATGGTTTAAAACTGATATTGGTCCTCACAAAGATATCAAGACAAGCCACACGTGTGTGTGTGTGTGTGTGTGTGTGTGTGTGTGTGTGTGTGTGTGTGTGTGTGTATGTGTGTGTAATCTCATCTCCCTCTGAGAGTGGGAAGAGTGTTCCTCTTCCGTTGCTATTTGAGTGTGTGAGTGTGTTTTATTCTATGGACATCTCAACTAAATCAACTGGTAAAGGACACAAAGGAATTGAGGCTTTAGTAAGATTATCCCTACATGTGTACACACACACACACATACCCAGCCTTCCTCTCCCAGATGACCATTTGACCAGCTGAAACAAGTCCTCAGTTTCAACTGAATTAATATCTAATGCATATCTGATTGACTTCTGTCTGCTTGCATTCACATTATCACCCTAACATGCCCAATTAGTCCCCCGCTAAGAACACTCTTCACTGCATCTCAATTCAATTACTTTCATTTTCCAGCTACTTCATTTCTGCGAATAGCCTCAACTAAATAAGGCAGAAGAGCAGTGGTTGTGATGATGAACATTGTCTGGTTTTTGCTGCACTAAGTTGTTGGAGCCTTTCGAGGGAAACTCACTGATCTGAGATAATGTTCTCAAATTCCACTCTTGACAGCCCGAATTTGTCAGCAATATTCATGGTTTCCTGGAAGATGAGTCAACTTTGACAATATTTTTTATAAAATAAAACCCTAAGTCCAATCACAGGACAGATATGTTTATTATTAAATTACCATCATTATTTTTTTAAATTCTGTAATAACTCTAATTGTAAAATCTTCAGTATGGTGTTTAATATAAACACTTTGGACTGGAGCTTTAAATCTGTAGGTTTGTTCTTTCAGTGCTTGGATTTGTCATAAAGCTCACAAGTCCCCTTAAAGGATGACCTTATTTTGGGTTTTGTGTTGCTTTTTTGCATGTCTATAACTTAGCAACAGCACCTGAGGATACTGATGAAATGAGTTGATGTGTCTGCACTGAAAGGTAACGGAAACACTGAAAGTCTGTGTGTCATCAGTGTGTTTATACATGGAGGGGAAGAGATGCCTCTTTTTCTTCACGCTGGATATTTCCTCTAATGGGACTGAACGATGGTTCCAAAAGCAAATGTGGCTGCTTTAACACCTCACTGTTAAAACTTCTTCTGCATTGTAAATGACATACACATGGCTGTGCCCACTGCCAGCCCTCTGTATGGACTATGAAGTGTGTAATATTTTGCATGACAGTCAACATGCAAGTGATACGAGTGTTTTTCTAATGCTGGCTTTGTTTGCTTTTTTTTTCTCTGTCTCCTTGTATTCCAGAGGTCAACAACAATATGCCAGGTGAGTTTCAATGGAAAAAATTATTTGTATAGCTGCAGATTTCCCGCTTTAGTCTCTGCTCACAATTACAATAGTATGTTGCCATAATGTATCTTTGACACAAAAGTGAAGACAGCTTTTTGCTCACTGTAATAGATTACTTAAATCACAGTTTGATTTCCAGACTGGGCAATGACATTAACCTGGAAAGAAGGACATGGGTTTAAAATCTGGCACCTATAAGTAAAGCAACTGTAAGTTATTTAAAACAACAGATTGTACTAGGAAGTATTTGCCATTGTCTTTATGCAATTTTACAAATTTCAAAAGAAATAGAATTCACCTGTTCACACTGGTTTCATTGGAAATCACTTAATGTGTGTCAAGCCCATTAGAGTTGATGCATGTTGAGTTGGCAGATAACTAGTCATCCAAATGTAATCAAAATTTTAACTGAATTTTCATAAAATTTGCTAAAGAAAATGCAAAGTAATGCACATTTCCATCTACTACTGTTATGAGAAGGTTCGCCCGCTTTGAATGATATCAGCCGTTAGTTGATTGGCCGTTATCAGCGGTTACAGATATATGGGTTAGAAGGGGCCTGCTACACCTACTAGTAGGTTCACCGATATGAATACGATACCATCCTCTACTGGCCGTAGTAATTAGGAGCCAAGGAGGAAGTCAGGTGACCTAGTATAACAAGCGACAATGCCCACCTAGGTGGCGGTCGGGGATGATGAGCGGGCCTTTTACCCGGCAGACCGCGTGAAACCAAAAGTCAACGTTGATTTATCTGACTGTACTTTTGTCACGTAAATGATCTACTTATTTGAACCCAAATCACGATCTTTAGTGGTTTTGTTGCCTAAACCTGAATTTTTTTTGTTTGAATTCACGATGTTTGGCCCGTCTGAAGCTTTAGAATGGTAGCGATAACCACGGATAACGCCCATTCGATTGGCTGATAACATCCAAAATGGGTGGAATATCAGGAGTTGGTTCATGGAGATCAACAGAGCTTACAGTATTTTCCAGTCAGTGCCCTTTAAACCATTGTAAAAGAGGAGGGAAAGCTCCAGTCAAACCTCAAACAGTAGAAAACATGATGAAAATATGGCATTTCTGTTTGTTAGTATAGGAGGTGGTAGAGCTAAAAGAGAGAATAGTGGAGTGACATTCATCAGGTGGACAGAAACACCACTTCAAATGTTGCTCTGTAGCTGTTTGATGTGTAAATAAGCAAGTTCAATATATCAATTTAATAAGTTGTATGTAAATGTGTTCACAGCTTGTTTTTGCTGCCCCCAAGTGGCCAGAAAAATCAGTATTGCAGGTTTTAGTCCATTCAGCAGCTCAGTGAATGTGAGCTGAACTCTATACAGACTATCACTTCTGCTGCTAACATGCTGGTATTTCTCACGAAGAAAGCCACAGGAAGCTTTGTGTGACCTGTCGGTGTGTTGTTCTGATGGCATGCTTTCCCTCCTGGAAAACATGTATCATCACAATACCAAAGAGTATTGAAACTAAGTGTGGTCTTTTTCTCAAGTGTTCTCTGTCCTTCTTCCCCCTTCCCTCTCTCTTTTATCCTCTCAAGGCTTTGCACATATGATGGCAGAACAAGGTATGCCTCTCCTTCCCTCTTCTCTCTGTCGTGTCTTTTGCTTTGTGTGTGTTTTGTAGTGTGGTGCTGCATGTTTTGGTGTTGGTGTGGAATAAATGTGAAAGTGCATGGTTCTATATATACATTTTGATATACAGTGTGATTTTATTATGCTGCTGTACTGACCTACGAATCCAAAACGCACGACGCAATGGCGTGTGAAATGTGCAGTAATGACAAAATAGATCTAAAAGTAAGTCAAACTACAGTGGCCTCTAGCTAAAGCTAGCTAGTGAGGTGACTATGGCCAACCTCTGCTGGAGCTACATTTACTCATTGTTTTCCAGAGCAGTTTTGTGTATTTGCACAGTATTCATTTTGATGAACTGACATCACGATAATTTATTTTAATTTAAAAAAAAAAACGGGTAGTAACTAAATGCAGTTCATAAGAAGCATCTGCTTACAGTATTGTTAAAAGGAAACTAGCCTAGCGTTTCTTACTAACACAGTCCAGAAAGAAATAGTGTACTTAAAACACAAAAAAACATCAAAATTATCTTCTAAAATCAACACTGTTAATCAGAACCAGGTTTATTGCCAAGTAGATTTGTACACACAAGTAATTTGCCATGGTATCTTGGTGCATAATAATAAACATAGTAAGAAAAAACTAAATAAGAAACAAGTAAAAGTCATGAATCATAAATAACATAGAAATGTACTAGGAAAAATATGTTAAAATATGTGAAATAAATGTGTTTTAAAATGAAACAAGCTGTACAGTTGAGGTGTCTGCTGTTAGATGCAGCATATTTATATAAATAGGTTTGTATTAGGAGAGTAAATTGGAAGGTTAGTTGTTGTAGGGGCCTTCCTGATTTAGAGCTAGTCAAGGTAAATATATACCAGATGCTAGGTCAACAGGGTCTTGGGAGTCCCTCTCCTAAAACCATATATGTGGGTCAGAGTTGAAGAGACATATGATGGCTTCGTAAAAGAGGTGTTTCTATTAAAACCATATGTGGAAACTAAGTATTTGACCAAAACAAGCTCGGTATTTAAGGAGCTGTCTGTATACGTTTGGGAGAGTTCTCTCATTATTCGGCTGGAGGCTCTCCAAGTAACGTGTTACTTGTTTACAATACTGAACTTATTGTAATAAATTTGTTATACAACTAAGACAGTGTCGGCGGAGTTTCTCTTCAAACATCTTCAACTGCATCACCACAGAAGATACATCACAGTGTTAAAAACAGAGGATGGAATTTGCAAATATTCACAGTGTAAAGTATAGAGAATAGGTGATTAATAATCCAAAAATGTGTTTTAAAATTATCCACTATTTCACAAAAAAATCAAATATCACATAGAAGTCCAAAACCTGAAAATAGATTTGTGTATTAGTTTTTTTTTCTCTCCCCTCCCATTAATCATCTACGACCCCTCAGATTTATCTGGTGACCCTTTAGGGGGGGCCTTGACCCCCAGGTTTGGATCCGGTCTTCCCATGTTTTTGTGTCTAACGGACTAATGGGGACAATAATTTCTGAAACTGGTCCAGTATTGAGGGAGAGCGCTGCAGACGGCAGCTGCTCACAGGCTGCAATGTAATCCTATTGGGGCAAACTTATACTGTCATCTACGTCTACTAACAGTGCTGCTTTTTGCCATTACAGGCTCTGATTGTATATTATATTATATTATCTGATTGGACGTATCTTTACATTGACGCTGCTCACTGCCCTCATAGCTCGTTTAGTGGTTTGCGGTTACAAAGTTCTCCCTCAATACTGGACCAGCTCCAATTAAAGCTGCAAGCAGAGATGAACGAGCCCTCGCGCGCATCGGGGGTACTGGCGAGACGCTGGTTGACCGTGCATTCCCGTGACTGTCGGACACTGCATGCACAAGTTAGATGTTATTTAGATGTTATTTTATTTAGCGTGGAGTGTGTGGCGCTGGAAATTCCGTTTTGCAAATTTTGTACCACTTCCTGTGTCCACTATGTGGTGCTAGAGAAGACATAATAATTATACGTCATGTCGGTGTATATCGTGTAGACCACATCATGTCAATTTCATGTAAATCGGATGATCGTTGTCACATAAGGCTGACTTCCTGTTGTCAGTAGGTGGCGCTATGACTATAACTCAATATGGGCATGTAGATGTCTTCAGGCCTGGACTCTTATCCAGCTTGTGAAATTTGGGGCGGATTGGACAATGTAAAATCCAGTTACAACAGATTCCCGTGTCATGGCGAAACATGTAAATTGCCCGCCTCACCACGTCAACGCCGTTAAACAAAAACACAAAAGCGTTGCAATTTACCATAATGAAGATGTTGAGGTTCTGCTGACCAAATTTGAGATCGATATGTTGAATCCTCTAGGAGGAGTTTTGAAAAGTTCCATACCTGTAAAGTGCCTAAAATGGCGTATTGTCACATGACCTATGATGATCATTGTTCGAGGTATCGACTATTCCTTCTCAATTTAGCGTCACATTAGCAGGAGGGTTATACAAACCAAATTTGAAACAAATCTGATAAACCCTCTAGGAGCAGTTTGAAAAAGTTTGCATAAAATGCATGCAAAACGCAAAATATTTAATATGGACGACTTCCAGTTCGGCGGAGCTAATGAAAGCCAATGTTAAATATGTCCGAACTGATGAGAGCAATGTGGGTACCACCTTTCATGAATATTGGAGCAACTATGTCTCAACTAAGGCCTTCCACGCATTAGGGGGCACTATGGAGCCCGGTAAACACACATGAACCCAATCGCTGTATATTCTCGCAAAGGTATCAGGTTTTGATGGATGCACCAAGTTTCGTGAGTTTTCCAGTATACCGAGGGCGTCACAGACACGTTAAAAGGCTAAAAGTGAATAGGGGGCGCTATAGAGCCAATATGCTACGACCAAGCCCGATTCGAACGTCAAATCTGAACTGAATCTGAATCACATTTGAACATGGGTGCAAAGTTTTTGTGCATCCTAAAGTCCTCAAACGTGGGTTTGTTAAATGAAAATGAACGCACGAAATCCAACATGGCTGACTTCCTGTCGGGTAAAAAAAAATTGAAAAAAAAAAATTGATATGTTCTTGAACATGAGAGCAATGATCCCAACAAATATGAACATTAAAGGAACTTTTCGCAACTCTGGCTCGCGTTTGGGGGGGCGTTATGGAGCCCGCGGGCCACGCCCGAGCCCAATCACTGCAGAACTTTCAATTTTCTCCAGTTCTGAAACGCGTGCCAATTTTCGTGAGTTTTCGAGCATCCCCAAGCCCCTCAAAAAAGAGATTGCGCAGCAGAAAAATAATAATCTTTACAGAAACAATAGGTTCCTCGATCTTTCAGTGCCAGGGACCGTTGGGCCCCAGTAATTATTGTCCCCATCAGTCTTTTAGACGCAAAGTCATGGAAACATAGGGTCCAGGTTGAAAAATACAGAAGTTACTCTATTTTAAATACAGGACTTTTACTTGTAATGGAGTATTTGTGGTGGATGGATTGGTCAACTAAACGTTAGTCTTTGACACAGGAGGTCACTGTTTGTTTTCCATTTCCTACCAACAGTCAATGTTGGTTTCTTTTAACCACAATCACGGCAAGCCCTAACTGCAACCAAAAGGTTATTATTGTAACCATGACGACAAAGGTCTCCTTACCTAAGTATACTAACCTAAGAATGTATTTTGAACCAAAACCACGATCTTTCCCTAACCCTAACCAAACCTTAAGCATAGCGTTTTAAGATCACAAAACAGATTTATTTTTGAAATATCATCCTGTCAACAGTGGCATCAGATCAGAAAACACTTTTATGTGCCATTCTGGAGGGAATGGACCAATGACATATTTTGTCATTTAATTTGGAGGACTTCCTGTGGCGAAAAGAGCGACGTGTCAACAAAATAGCTACAAAACCATCACCACTGGCCTTTACATCTAAATACAGTTAATTCAATACAATAAATTTAGCTAATTTAAAAGGAGCTATTCACCATTTATATCTGGATTTCACTTGTTAATGAACCATTATAAATATGTCACACAGCAAAAGTAGCTAATTAATGTTATTTGCAGGGAATGACGACCAGGTTAGCAGTAAGGACATCCTAATGCCTGATACGGTTGCATGTTTCAAGTGGTTTGTGATGTACAGTTGCTGTTGTACATCGATTTATCCTCATGACATGTATTCATACATACATTGATACGGTTGGTGTCTTACGTCTCCTCCTCTTCTTCCTCCCTGGCTGGGCTCTCTCGGCTGCGGATCCTCTGCTCTTGTCTTCGCCTCCTCCTCCTGCTCTTCTAGCTAAAAGCAAAGGTACAGCTTTTTCGAAATCTTTCCTTTTCCGCCTCTATGAAAAGCGACGCTTGCTCTGTGAGTGTTGCGTTTGAGAAAGCAGTGCAGTGTGATGTGTTTGACGCTCTTGATGTGTTTACTTGTCTGTGTTCAGTGTCTCCTCTGTAATGGTTTCTCACAGAGGGCGCTTGGATTAAGCGAGTAATTAAGCCAACCTTAATTGAAGGAGAAGGAAAAAAAAGAGAGTGCTGCTTTGTGTTTCCTGACTGTGCGTGTGTGTGTTTTGTAATTGGTCAGAACGCGGGGACGGCGTGAGACAGATTCATGAACAGTCAGTGTGGATCAGTTTTCACAGGAACAAGCCTGCATCCTCTTCCTCAGTAAACCAGGGTTTCTACTGACATCGTTTACATAAGCTGCGTTCAAGTGACAGCGTTTATAATTCATTCTTACTACTGGCGGATGGAAGCAGTGACAGGACAGGGTTTCTGTTTGGCAAAGGAACTGACAAGTATACGGTCTTAAACTCTGTAGTCCTTTAACTAAAGTGATTGTTGTGGTGTGAACAAACTTAGGTGCATTTAGTTTTGGTTCATTAATGCTGGTGAGAATGCTGGCAATCAAACCTGAAATGGATTTGAAGGTATAGCAGGGGTCAGCTGCTGTGACTTCAAAGTTGTTTTATGTGAATAAATCTCACTTGCTGAACAGAAGTGTTCAAAAAAAAATCGTATCTGACTCAACTTGAGTTGAATCTTGCAGGCGAAAACCTGAGAAGACTTCACTTAAAGGTCCCATATTGTAAAAAGTGAGATTTTCATGTCTTTTATATTATAAAACAGGTTTAAGTGCTTTATAAATACTGTTAAACTATCAAATATATATAAATACAATATACAGAGAAATACACACAGACCGTATTCAGAAATTGTGCGTTTGAAACAAGCCGTTAGGATTTCTATCCATTTGTGATGTCACAAATATACAATTATATAGATCATTACACAGTTTTAAACATAAACATTCTAAATGTGTCCCAGTTTATTTCCTGTTGCAGAGTATGTGAATAACATCAGCTGAGAGGAAGTAAACATGGACCCAAACTGTTGCCTAGCAACGCAATTCCGTTGAAATGCACTAAAACAGAGCGTTTCAGACAGAGGGTGAATACAGGTATATTCAGGCAGACAGTATGAGGGAAATACAGTTTTTTTTGAAGATTACAGTATATAAACATGTTCTAGTAGAAACACAAAATACAAGTATGAACCTGAAAATGAGCATAATATGGGACCTTTGAAAGACACAACCATTCAGCTGACTGTATAGTCAGGACAAAACATTATATTTGTGTAATATTCTACGTATTTATCAAAAACCTAATTTTAGATATATCGCAGGCTACATGTTGAAAATATTCCTTGACATAGTATTACTAGTAGTATTTTTAGTCAAAGAAATTACACATAATAACTGGTACCCTGTTTCGAATTTAAATTTGGAACAAATTTAGTTTGAACCATTCAATTACTTTCAGTGATGAAGTTTGTCTCCTCACAACAGCATACTGAGTTTGAACCTGAACATAGTATAATATAATAAATAAATTATAATATCAAATGAAATCTAAGGGATAACGTTCATTTGTTATTTTGTTTTTTTTGTGTTTGTTGTGTTTCTTTTTTAAGTCATTTTTAGATAGTTGGTATATATATTAGGTGTTATTTATAGGGCTGTCAAAGTGTTAAAGTGAAGATACTTGTATCATATGAAACTAGAAAAACCTAATGAATCCATTGGTGCCAACCATGTCATAGTAGCTTGTCCTGAAGGAGGTTAAATAAAGCTCCATACTCCAAACAAAAACTGTCATGTCCATTTACAAAGAGGTCCCTTGACCTCTGACCTCCAGATATGTGAATGAAAATGGGTTCTATGGGTACCCACGAGTCTCCCCTTTACAGACATGCCCACTTTATGATAATCACATGCAGTTTGGGGCAAGTCATAGTCAAGTCAGCACACTGACACACTGACAGCTGTTGTTGCCTGTTGGGTTGCAGTTTGCCATGTTATGATTTGAGCATTATTTTTTTATGCTAAATTCAGTACCTGTGAGGCTTTCTGGACAATATTTGTCATTGTTCTGTGTTAATTGATTTCCAATAATGAATATATACATACATTTGTATAAAGCAGCATATCTGTCCACTCCCATGTCAATAAGACAAATCTCCCTTTAAGGTACATTTTGAACAGATAACAAATGTGCGATTAATTTGCAATTAATCATGATTAACTATGAACAATCATGCGATTAATCGTGATTAATTATTTTTAATCGACTGACAGCCTCAGTTATTTATTGTTTAATGAATTATTGTACGTACAGTAGGAGAAGCCAGGGTGTAAATGTGGCGACAGGGAGTGAATGATTTGAAGTGAAGATATGGGTGGAGAGAAAGCTGCAGACATGCACATGAACAAACAGATCGAGGGTCAGTAGAACAGAACAGAAACAGACAGAATGAGAGATGGCTTGTGTCACAAGTAGATCTATTATATGTTCTTGTTATGTATTTGCAACAGTTCTGAAGACACGAGGATAGATGTGTTCTATTTTCAGCTCCGTCCTGTCAGTCATAGTATTGTAGCCACCACATGCCTGCACACATGCATTCCAGTGTGAAAAATAATGTGTGTATTTATTTTTTTTGGAACCAATCATATTGCAACTTGGGAAGAGAAGAGTTTCTCCTCTTTGTCCCTCCTCCCTAGTCCATCTATCATCCCACCTTTGCTGTAGTGTGTATGGAGGTCTGCATTCGACTGTGCTACTGGCTGCAGAGTGCAAACACTCCTTATATGGGCATGCGTGCCACAGTGTTTTTCTGACCCTGCTGTACACACTCACACTTGACAGTCATGACTTCACAGCTATAAAAATGGAGTACAGTATGGCAATAATAGTAATAATAGCAGTACCACAGGCACTATAGACACATCATACAATCATATGACTGTAACACACACACTCACAGAGGCCTGTTTTTGAGTTAAACTCCTGCCTAAACATTACTTTACACTTTAACCTGTAGGACATCTTGACAAATATACTTTTATCTGTTTCTGCTTACCCCAATTCTTATCTTTACGACATTAGGGCCATTGTAGGTAAAATAAAAATAAATAGATAAAGATTACAGAGCCAGGGGAGCAGGGAATAAACAAGTAAAAAAAAAACTCAGAATTTCCAAGATTAAAGTCGTAAATTTGCGTGACAAAAAAAACTCGTAAAAATAGTGGAGTGCAAAACCGTGGTAACGCCAGCCACCGTCTGAATTTCGTTGCTCCTAAAGTCGTGTTATTAGGGTAAGGACGGACTCTGAGCGAGGCGACACTGAAAGATACATACACACATTTTTCTTTCATGATCTTTCAGTGTTCTTTTATGAATATGAGTAAATACCAATATTGTAGAAATTACATGAAAGTAGAGACAAACAACTTCTATTTTTGACAACACAAAGGTGTGTGTCTTTTATTTCAGCACAGCTAACAATAAAAACCAATGGATGGGTAGATGGGTGGATGGTTGGATGGATGTGTGGGTGGATGGGTGGATGGATTGATGGGTGGATGGGTGGATGGATGGATGGATGGATGAGTGGATGGATGGGTGGGTGGATGGATGGATGGATGGATGGATGGATGGATGGATGGATTCATGGGTGGGTGGATTGATGGATGGATGGATTCATGGGTGGGTGGATGGATGGATGGATGGATGGATTCATGGGTGGGTGGATGGATGGATGGGTGGATGGATGGATGGATGGATGGATTCATGGGTTTGTTGGATGGATGGATGGATAGGTGGGTGGGTGGATGGATGGGTGGATGGTTGGGTCGGTGGATGGATGGATGGATTCATGGGTGGGTGGATGGATGGATGGATGGATGATGGATCGGTGGGTGGATGGTTGGGTGGGTGGATGGATGGATAGGTGGGTGGGTGGATGGATTCATGGGTGGGTGGATGGATGATGGATGGATGGATGTGTGTATGGGTGGATGGATGTGTGGATGGGTGAATGGATGTGTGGATGGATGGATGGAGAAAATTTACGACTTTAATTCTTTAAAAAAAAGACTTTAAGACTTTAAAAAAAAAATCAAAAATGTTGAGTTTTTTCTCAGAATATTACCCCCTCCCCCCGGCTCCGGAATTATTATTTTTTTACCTACACTGGCCTTAATATCCTTCAGTGTATCTCTGCTCTTGCTGCAAAAAATAATATGAAAATACATACAGTAAAAATAATGTAATTAAGTACATTTACTCCAGTCCTGTTACTGTTTGAGGTACTTGTAATTTACTACATTTTTTTACATTTATAATTACAAGTTAATTTGCAAATCTAGATTTTACATAGAAATTATGTGATCAGTTTATAAAATAGGATACATAGTTATGGATTATATTATTTACATCACTGCCTTGCTCACCAGATCAGTCTGTGATGATGCACTTAGTGTGTGTAGACTCATGAACAGCGGTGCCATACTGTGGTTGATAAACACAAATTAAATCAGTATTTAAAAATGTGTAATTTAAAGGTCCTGGTAGGTTCCAGTGCAAAGTGTTCCAATACAGAAATATGTCAGTTGGTGTTTGCTTGTAACGGCTTCCCCCATTCACAGAACAGAGCTTGTGTAAGCTCCTGGAGATCCCTCTGCTCTTCCCACCTGTCTCTCCTCCTTATCCCTCAGTCAGATGGTAGACATTATTAGGCATCAGGCTCACTGTCGCCTCCTGTTAGGCACACAAGAGGCTCCATTCTGGCTCCATTTGCATGGTTGCTCGCTGGTGGCAGGGAGGCAGGAGAAGGCTCTTGATTATTTCATGTCTAGGACTGCTAGTCAGCCAGTAGGTACATTTGATCTTTAATTAAAACCATCTTGGTTTAGTTAGAAATCAGCAGTACTGCAATGATTTAAATATATATATGAACTTACCACAAACATATTGAGACCTAAGGACCCTTTCTCAGCAAAGGAATAAACACATACATTCTCCATTCACATACATATATTGTCACTTTCACATATGTATATACTTGACACCAGTAGCGGCTGGTGACTCAACAAATGGGGAGGACAGGAGGAAAACCAACCCACGGTGTCATGTCATTATATTAAGTTATTACACGTTATAATTTATTTCCTAATAAGCTGCTGTCTGATACTTTACTGCCAGTTCATCACGTACATACAGTGGTACAGACTGAAGATGACATTTGGACATCATCATTGGACCAACCCGTTGTCAATCTTGTATTCCTCTGGTTGTTGATTGGTAACAAGCCGTGGGAGGATCAGAGCCGTAGAAAGAGATGGCTCTGGTTGCCAGGTCTGAAAAGTGCTGTCATCTCACTTTCCGCCATGCTGTGAGTAGCATTGGGTGTAGATGAGCCTGTCCTCTGCCGCTCCAGGGACGAAGACAAGGATGTGACAGTTTTCCAACCGGTTGAGACAGATGGCCGCCCACCAAGAGCCTGGTTCTGCCCAAGGTTTCTACCTGTTAAAGGGGAGTTTTCCCTCGCCACTGTCACATAATGCACGCTCATGTGGGATCTCTTGTTGGGTCTATATGCTCTATATGAAAAGCCTATCGAGTAACTTCTGTTATGATTTGACGCTATATAAAAATATATTTAATTGAATTGAATTTCAAGGGATGATACAATATTTCTTAATACCCCAGTGGCTTGTTGCAGTCAGTGTTGCCAGATCTCGTGAGAGAAACAAGCAACCAGGTCTATAGAAACAAGAACAAAAGAAGCAACTCTCCCCTCAAAAAAGCCCAAAACAAGCGACCTTACCTACCTACCACAACATGAAAGAGAGAGGAGGCCACTTGATTACTGATATGTATACATTTATTTTGGATTGCATGCATTTCATGGCATTTTTGCGTTGATTTTTAACTTGTAACTTTACATTTTCCATGTCAGCTAAACTTAAGTAGAACATAAGTTGAAATTTGTTTTCATTTTTGCAGTCAGCAGTGTGTGGCGGCTGCCTCGCTGAACCGCTGTGTGTCTCACACGTTTGGTGTCCACACCGGCAGCGTTTCTTAAGTTAGCCTTTCATAATGGTCATTTCATTTAATTATAAATGTAATTTATATTTATTTTAGACAGAGAAAGGTTAAGACACGTGTGGTAATTTGTATATAATAGTAATAATCCACAATTAAAACCCCGTACTATATTAATTCATGGAGCCCTGCAAGTCACCGCATGTTCTACAACACTGTCCTGCAAATATTTCAGAATAAAAGCCTTGTGTTAACAAATTAAGGAATTCTGTCCACAGAAAAAAAATGCTTGAGGGCTTTTATTTTGAAATGACAGCAGGAAGTGTTGATTTAGAAATAAATCTTTACTTTTTTTCATGTCTGTGACATATTCTACAGATACAGACATTGAAACTGTAGTAACGTTTCTGATATGATGTCAATATACAGTCAATAGATAATTTTCACTGTCTGTTGTTGCTGTGAACCGCGCGGCACGCGGTAAAAATAGGCGAGACCTCCAATCTCTAGAAGAGACGCAGCCGAGCCGCGTGTCTCACGTGGACAGTGTGGCTGCTCTAACCTGTTAACATGGACGCCGAAATAAAAAACGACAGGTTGTGCAGCCGCCCCGCGCTGCTTTGACACCATGCATTCCTCAGTCTCTGCACTTGTCTCCCATCTGGTCACAGAAACAGGTCCTTAGTCTGGGAAAAGGGTCCACTTTAATACAAGCTTTGTACTCTCTGTCCCCACTAACTATCGTGTGTGGATACTGCTGACTCGTGAGATTATCATGTGTACAGATAGTGTAGTTGTATTGTGTATGTATCCTTTATGGATGGATATCATATGTTTATAGGCGTTAGTGGATGTTTGCATGGATGAATCAATGTTCAGAGACACATGTGGATATATACTGTACGTGATTCACTGTACTCAGTATATATTATCAATATGCTATCTGAATATAGGCTGGATGTAGAAAACACCTTGTCATGTGTTTCAGACCAAAGCTGCTTTTGGCGAGCCGCTCACAGCCGAGCTGTTCGTGCAGTTCCATACTGTGCCGTGCCCCGTGCTGGCACAGATCATGTGCCAACAAACAGCAGTGGCAACGAAAACAACAGACCCAGACAAAACAGAGAGAGCACAGCACTGACAAACCACTCTCTCAATGTGTTCCCCATCTCCTTCCCTGTCTAGCTCTCCCCTTCCCTTTTTTTCTATTTTTTTGTTAGATACACAGTGATCATTTAACTGATAGTGCCTCTGAAGGCTCCAAGTTGTAATTAAAGGGGACATATCATGTTCATTTCCAGGTTCATACTTGTATTTTGGGTTTCTACTAGAACATGTTTACATGCTTTAATGTTCGGGTCACCTGAGGGAGACATGCCGGTAAATAAACCACTTTACTTCACCTGAAGTTAGCTTCGTTTCGTTCACTCGCCTCCAGTTCCCTCTGTAGGCTATATACACTATAATCCATGTTGCCTATGCCTTTCAATCCAGGATCTCACCCAAAGTCTGCACATTTTTTCCTCCTTTTTTAGCTTTTATTGTCACAAATGTCATTGTCAAATGTCAAGACTGCAAGCTGTTGGTTGCCGTCAGTGTTTGTTATTGTACAGGAACACATGACAATTGGCGTTGTCGCAAGATTCACGAGGTCCTTTACCACCAGAACTCCAGTGGTTACCGACAAGTGGTCCAGTGTGTTGTCTAGTGTGTTTACTCCGTTTTAAGGTTTATGCTCCTTCATGACTGTCAAAGACTACGAAATCTGTGGAAGTTAGTTTTTATAGCTTTCAGCTAGTCTTGAGGTTTGTTCAAGCTTTAGGTGGATGGACAGACATTGACATCTTTGGTCCTGCTGTTGGTAGTTGGGACAAAACATTTGACCCATTTTAAACAGCAGTGATTTAAGTTTCAGGCATCAAGTGCTAGCATGCACCTGCACCATCAGACACAGAACTGACACCATGAATCCTAATGTGACTGTATTGCTAATGGTTGCTAAGGCAGATGATTGAGGTTAAATATAATTATGTGTTTCTTTTGGAACAATAATTCTAACCACATGAAGCCAGCTGTGAATAATAAGAACATCAGTGTCTGGACCCTATCTGGCTCTGTTCAGGCCTTGATGATAAAAATGGTTTTGAATTTTTTTTGTTCATCATTTAGAATCTAAATTTTCTGTCTGTTTCAATATCTTAAATGTTTATCAGACATCACCATGTGTGAAAAATCATCCACTTTATCTATTTGTAAAGGGCCAGTATAGAGGAACATTGGCAGTTGCAGAAGCAGTGTCTAGCTGAAGCTAATGTTCATAGTCTGATCATTGGGACGGTGTGTGTGAAGCTGCGTGTACAATGTGTTCATGATTGTGTGGAGGGAAGGATCAATGTTTCCTGGGGAGCGACGATGAACTCACTCACTGGGTAATGAATTGTGGCGACATTATGCAAGTAGTATGTTAATCAGCTAATCAGGTCTGATTGCACCACAGAGGTGAGTTCTCTGGATAACCTTGAGGAGACATTGATAATCAGGAGATGATGAGCCCTGGGAATACTCTGCTTCGAACCATCAACACCCCTCTCTCTCTCTATCTCAGTCTCGATACGGACAGATGGTCTCTCTGGGCTGTAAATCACCCAAACTGAAACATGTCGTGTGTCACAGGAGGCACGTGTACATGATATTAAAAGACACCACACATGATTTAAAAGGGGTTTTAGTTATATGGTGTTTGCCTCATTGGAGACGATGAAGTGTTTCGGATGTGGAGCAGAGGGTACACTTGATCTGCTCTTGCACTTGCTGCTGCTGCTGCTGCTGCTGCTGCTGCCGGCGGGGATCCATCTGCGGCTCTGGCTCCTCCGGTCCCGGAGACTCCGGTGTCCCCGTCGGCCCCGACTTCCTCGATCCGCAGGCTCCAGCGGTGAGGGGCAGGACAGTGATGTTCACGAACTAAGACAGTAAAATTAAACGTTTAAAAAAATGACCAAAGTAAACCAACTGAGTGTGAAAACACAGGAAGTGAAAACACTGAAATAGATGAAAGTATGAATGACAACCCATCAGTGTGTGATGAATTTATTAACAATGAAGATATGTCAGATGATGACATTTTTAAAAGTCTCTCAGAAAATAAACAATTCTGATTCTGTGCAGAACAGTATAAAAACAACAAGAAAGACCAAGTATCAGCTGAGTCAGAGAGTGACTTCTCTTTGACTCAGGAGAACTCTCAGTCTCTCTCTCCTGCTGACATTCAAAACTTTCTAGAACGAACCAAAAGGGCCAGGCTGCCAGTAGAGAGGAGATCACTTCTCAGATCTCAGATTATTTATTAGGTCAGCCAGGCCTCTGACCAGAAAGTCCGGGAGGTTTTGTGATGATGTGCTCACAGACCAAGAAATATACCGACTGTAAAAAAAACTGATAATGAGAGTGAAAGCACAAATCATCACTGATGAAGATGATTGTTAAAAACATCTTGTGCTTCTCTTTTTTACTGTTGTCTCTTTTTTAATCCATGTGTGATTTTAACATCAGCACTTTAAACCTGAAGGGAGCCAGGGCTGCTCTTTTAAGAGAGCTGCTCTTTTTAAACTAATGGAGCTGATGAAAGTAGACGTGATGTTTTTACAGGAAACCCACAGTACTGAAAACAATGAGAGTGACTGGAGGAGGGCTTTTAATGGGGAGCTCATTTTAAGCCACAAGTCCAGCTCTAGTGGAGGAGTGGGGACTTTATTTGCCAGAATTCTTTTCTACCTTTTTACCCTATGAAGTGGAAGAAATTATCCCAGGTGTTTTATTAAAAGTCAAAACTCATTATTAAAATGTAAAGTTTTTAAATGTCTATACGTGCCCACCAATGAGTGGATAGGATGGCATTTTTAAACATTTTGTCTGATACTTTAGGAGCTTGTAGTAGTGATGATTTTATGTTTTTAGGGGGGGATTTTAACTGCAAGGAAAATCCAACCCTAGACAGGAATCATCCTGAGCCTCATCCCATAGAATCAGACAACTCACTGAGACACACGAGCTGTCTGATGTGTGGAGGGTTTTTAACAAAAATCACAGGCAGTACACCTGGAGCCACTCAAGAGGAAATGTTTTATCTCTGGCCAGACTGGACCTTTTTTATTGTTTTAATCATTTTTTAAAAGACGTCACATTCAGCCTGTGGGTTTTTACTGATCACTGTCTCATCTCCTACTCTGTTTTTATTACAAATGCACGTTTGAATAGCGCCTATTGACAAATTTAACATTGGCCTTTTAAATGACCAGGTTTTTAAAACTGCTCTCAAATTTTTTTGGTCGACCCACAGAGAGAGCAAACCTGCTTTTAGCTGTAATCAGCAGTGGTAGTATTTTGGCAGAGCACAAATTAAACAACTTTGCCAACACTCGCAATGTCACTAGAGACATAACCTGGTCTATGAAAGGTCTGGAGACTGAGGTAGTAGAACTGCAGACTTTAGCAGAGTCTACAGGAGATCGAGGGCTTTTAGACTCGGCCATAGCCAACCTGGCAACCGGGCGTTACGGCACAGGGAGCTGTCTCTGCTTCCGAGACGTATTCTGACAATTCATCATGTCTTTTTAGGGCCAAATAACATTCTGATCTACTTTGGCTTTCAGTTTCTTCTTTCCAATGTTCTAAATAGTTTTCTTTACATTGTGTTATAATTTAGTTTTCCTCTTGTTGGTTGGTTGGTTGGTTGGAGAGCAGTGTTGTTGTGAGGCTGGTCACAGTGTGTCTGAGAGCGGCAGTTAGCCTCAGAGGGGACTCTGTTCTGGGCTCAGCTCTAGAAGAAGAAGAAGAAGAAGAATAAACCTTTATTTGTCATAGTACATACAGGTACATACATGAAATTTGACCTCTGCATTTAACCCATCCTAAGTATTCTAGGAACAGTGGGCTGCGGGGAGCAACTTGGGGTTTAGTGTCTCGGTCAAGGACGCTTCGACATGCAGACTGTAGGATCCGGGGATCGAACCTCCAACCTTGTGGTTAAGGGACTGCATGTAACGATTCTGTTGGACGTTTGTCCCCAACAGGTTTAGCTATGATGACTGAGTGGACCCCATACTTCACTATACTGGCTGGATGACACTGACAAATATTTTAAGCCATGATTTCAATTGGTATTTGGAAATTCTCTTAATTGCATTTAGAACTGTTGGAGCTTTTTCTTTTAGTGCATCGACAGCCATGTTGAACCCTCCTGATGCTGTCATGGTTATACCAAGGCATGTGTAACTCATACTATGTTCAATAATATGGTTATTTATGGTAAACTTGTATTTGTTCTCCTGACATCTGGGGCGTTTTAGAAAAAACATGACCTTGGTTGTCTTCATATTTTATTTCTGATAGTACTCTTCTACTATGTCCAGCTGTTGTTTTAGTCCTCGGAGTTTGATGAAAGTCAAGAGAGTCGGAGAGATCACCTGTCTTTTATATCCTGTATATGACACTACTGATGAGTTGGCTAATAGCAGGGGATAGCCTATTCCTTTGCTAGTGAACCCAGGGGAGCAGATGGAGACCGCAGGCACAGTGTCACTTTAATGTTCTATATCTAGTAAATTAATCTCATGCTCTCACTGGGAATCAACTGTGAACTTGGACTGCAGGTAACCCTTAACTGAGGCGTGGCGTATGTTGTCGTGATAATGAATGGTTCAGGTAAGTTAAGTAGAGCAAGATGTTGGTATTCCATCAGTTTTAAGTAGTGGAGCAAGGAATCTCTCAGGAAATAGGAGAAGTAATAGAAAAAGAAGGATTTAGGAATATAATATTTTCCATTTATATATACATTTTGGAATGATCCAGTTCCCTTTCTAAGCAGGACCCTGAAACCATTATCTTTTTGTGAAATGTTAGGACCTAGATTCAGAGTGTATGTCTGTAAGATCTTCTACATGCTTCCTAAATCTTTAAAGCTACATTAATCATTATTTTTACATTATCAATGACTAAAAGGATCCAGTGAAAGGGACTAGCTGGTGAAGGAATTCAAACATCCAGCAGCTAAAGAGCCAGGCATTTTTCTCAGGCATTAGTGGAGACCAAACCGGAGCTAAAAGAAACAAAAATAACTTTCATATGCACATTTTTTGCTCTGTCTGCTGGATGTGTAGATACTTGTTTGCTAACTGGCAAAGAAACAGGGGAAACACAGAGACTAAATACACCAGGAGAGCAAGGTGATTGATTGAACACAGGTGGAACAAATCAGGGCGGAGCAGACAAACACAAAAAGGCGTGAAAACAAACAAAGACAGGAAAGGAAGTAAAACTAGACATGACACAAGAAGTGAATGACTTTCAAAATAAAACAGGAAACAAACTATAACAAAAACCCAGGACCATGATAAGAAGTAAAACTTGACATGACACAACAGATGAATTTCAAAATAAAACAGGAAACACTAGAATGCAGACAATATAACAGAGAAACCAAATCCAAGAAAACCAAAACCACTATTGCAGAACTAATAATAAACTAAAAGGATGAGCACAAGATCTTAAAGGTCCCATATCGTGCTCATTTTCAGGTTCATACTTGTATTTTGTGTTTCTACTAGAACATGTTAACAGGCTGTAATGTTCAAAAAATAACTTTATTTTCCTCATTTTGACTGCCTCAATATACCTCTATTCACTCGCTGTTTGAAACGCTCCGTTTTAATGCATATCAACGGAATTGCTTTGCTAGGCAACAGCTTGGGTCCATGTTTATTTCCTGTCAGCTGATGCTGTGTACATACACTGCAACAGGAAATAAACTGGGACACATTTAGAATGTTTATGTTTAAAACCTTGCAATGATCTATATATTGTATATTTGTGACATCACAAATGGGCAGAAATCCTGACGGCTTGTTTAAAACGCACAATTTCTAAATATGGGCTGTGTGTATTTCTCCGTATATTGAGCGTTTTGATAGTTTAACAGTATTTATATATCACTTAAACCTGCTTTATAATATAAAAGATATGAAAATCTCACTTTTTACAATATGGTCCAATGTCCTCTGGCACAGTAACAGACCGTGACAAGGAGGTCTATTTTTATTCTTTTGAACACGATACCTCTGGAACACCTGGAGGGAGTTTCTCAAATTTGACATAAACGTCCACTTGGACTCAAAGACGAAATTATTAGATTTTGATGGTCAAAGTTCAAGGTCACTGTGACCTCACAACACATAACTCAAGAATTCATATGCTAATTATGGCAATATCACACAAATGTCTAACAGGATAAAATTATGTGAAGTGATGACATTTTGGACAAACATGGATTTAAACTGACCCTTGACTTGTTAGCGGAGGCATGCAACCGTGAGGCGGTAATTCTGGTTCTTTGGTCTGTGATGTCCTAACCTCAGTCTTCAGAAGCCAAAGTAGCACTTATTTGCAACAAAATGCAGCTGAAACCAGTCCGGCACTGCTGCATTGTCACACAGACCCATGCAATGAATTGTAACCCGTTCAGCTGAAGATGTCGACCCCAATAGTCCAATTGCCCCGGAGCAAACACATTTCGGCTGCAGAACGCTCCCTAGACAGCGTTTCAGAGAGGAGTTTGTGGGGGTGGGGGAGCGAGAACATGCTTCAGGGGAAGAAAAACATGTCGTCGATCTGGGAAACGATTAAATCCAGATTCCTACCGACAACATTTCTCACCACCCCCCGCCACTCCCCCACCCCCCCACCCCCCAGAGGGGGAATGACACGGGTAGCAGCACAGAAAGAAAAGACGGTGGGAGCGAGAGCTGGAGAAGGAAAGAGAGATTATGAGCGAGAATGTGCTGGTTATCTTAATTAAATGGAAGTGCATTTTATCCTCCTCCTATTGATTTCTGCCAGGGGCAGTGTGTGTATTTCAAAGGGAAAGTCTGCTCTGTAATGCCGGTTTGGAGGCTGTGTTTTTTTACTCATGGCAGACGTGACTATTGCAGTCAACAAACAATTGAGATAGTCATTAAAAGGAAGAACAAAGCTGAGCTCTAAGAAACAATGCACAGCTGCCAGACTCAATTTGGCTCAATGCTGCAGGATCACATGTACAAATGCATGACATATGATATGCATGAAAGAGAAAGAGAGAGTGGCGCATATTTGCGAAAGGTGTTTGTTTACATGGATGCTTTTGTGACTGTGTGTGTGTCACCCATAAGCGTTGTATTTGCCGTTGCCGATACCATCAGCCGGGCCGCACAGGTCAAAAAGCAATGCATTTTGATTTCCCTTCCCTCCCTTTCTGTCCTCCCTCCATTCATTTCCATTTTGGGAAGTTAATGTTAACAGTTTTGTCGAGAGCACTATGCTCCAGGCAACACTGCTTATGTATAACTTTTGCAATTTAAGTGACCTGCTTTCTGTCAGGGACTTTTTCCCATTACTGGGAATGGCATTTCATTTAGACTCCATCATCTCTCTCTCCTGCTCGTTCTCTATTCCCTTTCTCTCAACACCTCTCTTCCTTTATCCCTTCACCTCTCCCTCTATCTTTACATCCTATTAATTATGTTTTACACATGTTTTATTTTGCACCATGTTGCTCTCCATCTCACATGGTGACCGTTGACACTACATAGAGAGGTGTTTCTGTTATTCAGCCCACAGTCATTGATGTAAATGGGGGTGGACAGAATAATATGTATAACCTAAAACCCTTTGAACATCATAAACTTCATGAAGGTTTAGAGATGTGGAGATAAAGACACAATTGGACTGCTGCTACAATCAGAATCTGCAGCCTGATCTCATGGAAGGCGTATAAATAGCACAACATTTTAAGGACATGCCACGTGTCATGGTAACACTTCTAGGGTTTCATTTCACGCCGCTGGGTTGAAACAGTCACGGTTATGATTAGGCAACAAAACCATTTAGTAAGGTTTAAGAAAAACATCATGGTTGGACTTACAATAAGTACGGAACCTAAGTAAAAAAGGGACATAAACAATGTATCAATAAGTATGGAAGAAACGTCACAAACATAACTTTGTAACGTAACGTAAATAACTGTCTTCCTCTCGTCCTGAAAGTCCTGTGTTTATTGGACCCGTCCACCTCCCCCCTCCTACCCACTGTAAGCAGTCACTAGCTCTGAGTGACGCATTTACATTGCAGTCAGTACAGACTACATGGCGTGAAACCATATGCCAAAAGAAAGACCTACAGTACGTTGTGATTGCACATAAAATGACTTGTCATGACTTGTCTCGCTGTGTCAATCATTTCATACCATTTGGTGAGAACGGGCTGGAATATCAGTGTAGACCCTTTTAATGCCAACATCATGATTACATCACAATGTTGCTAATAGTTTAGCCTTCTGCTAACTGTAACTACAGCTGTGAGCCTTTGGCTGTGGGTAGCAGAAGCGTAACTATTAGCAACACTTTCTCTCCATCTCTGAAATGCTTCACCGATATTGTCAGACTCTCTTTTAGACTTTTTGGGTTGCTTTGTCGTGTAGGCAGCTGTTGCCGATGCTGGAATAGCGACTTTTTCTGCAGGATAGTTATAGACATCCAAATATTTATACATCCGCAGTTTCTCTTTACTATGCATGCTTGGTTTCTCTATCAGGTGTGTAAATGTCTGGCCACTGAGTCAACCAAGGGGTCAGCCAATCTGGTCCCATTGGTTAATGTGAACTTTCTCAAGTAACACTCGCAATGCCTGAGAGTGAGTGACTGTACATATTCAGAGAAACTAGTATTTTCTTCAGCCATCGTTGAAAAAAAAAAACTAGAATTACACTCGGAGAGCGCAGACCTCCTCCAAGGTGCCTGACTTTAAAAACAGATCACAGCTCACAGCTGGTGGTACCGTGAGGTGGTCGGCTTATTATTAACACGATGTGTTTCCGTGTAACGTATCGGCGGATGCCTCTCTCGTTCAGCAGTCTTGATATGTCTGTATAACGTTACACTACGTTGTCTCTCATCCCGTCATCTACCGCTTTTTTCTTTCTCACCGCGGACGGCATGCAACTTCCGCACACACATCAACACACGTATCTCTCTGCTCTCAGGAGGAGGCGGGGTCACGCGTCATCAACGCGTCATCAGTTACACTGCACATGTGTTATACCCTGTGGTTTTAATGCTCAGGCTGATCAGAATCCTTAAAAATATTCCTGAAACCGGATCATGATCTGGATCGCCACCAAAATCTAATGGATTGTTCATTGTGCTACACCTCACCCCTCCAACAAATGTCATTCAAATCCATGACAAATTTTTGGAGTAATCCTGCTAACAGACAAACAAACCAACCAACAAGCCAACAAAACTTGCTGGCCAGCGTTAGCTAATGTGGTCAAAGAATTATTTTACCTCCACTAACGCTCCGCCCACAAAAATACATCATCATGATTACTAAGAGAAAAGGGGGCTATATGGTGCAGAATACAGTGGCTTATGCAGACACAGTGTATTTGAGACAGTATATGTAGATACTATGCTACCCTCCATTTTTGGAAAACAAAGTGCTGGATGGATGGTACGAGTTGATGAGGTTTCTCTGCTTGCATTTCTTTCTTTTTTTTTACATCGTAATGCTACGATACACCATTTATTTCACTTGCCTCAAAACTCATAGTCCATCTTGGCCCATCTCACACAGTTCAATATGCAATGAACCCAAAAAGATTGCTGATATCACATAGTGTGTATGGCCTTTAACCATAACGTCAACCTGTAACCGCATCTATGGTAAATGGGCTGCATTTATATAGAGCTTTAAAATGTGCCTCTCATTCACACACACACAGGTGGCAGCAAGCTACCATGCAACTCTGTAGCATCGCCCAGAGGGGGAACCTCAAACTTAGTGTCACCAAAGATGGACAAAGCTTTCCTCTACCCAGTTGTACTGTAATGGTCGTCCAGTGACTTTTGTTGGCAGCCTACTATCTTTACTGCTGATGACGATCCTGGCCAGCTTGTTTTTTTTTTGTTAATGTCAAATGTCCAAACCAGACAGAGATATTAAAAACAAGAATACTCTCTATCAGGCTGACGTATACACTTTTTCTAAAACGTCAACACTGACCCCAAACCCCTTCAATTTCCTAATTAAAAACAGTCTCTGACTGACGGATTTCAGAATCAACACTGTCCATGTGTGTTCCTAGATAAAACAGTTGACAATTTCCACAGATAGGTCACAAAGTGGGGGTGGGTCTACATGGTTTAACACTAAGACCGCCATATAGCCCAAGCCATTTAGCATTGTGGTTCCAAAATTTGAATTATTCCGTCATTGTGTATGATACGTTTCCCTCCTGCACTGACTACTCCTAAATACCTATTCTGCACATGCCTTTATTGTCATACTGATCAAATAACATTTATAAAACCAAATAGATGGAATTTTGGTGGGGTTTTTTTTTCATGCCAAAAGCCCCCTTTAGTCGCCAGCAGTATTTCCTATACAGCAGCCAAATTGATGCATTTGCATAATGGCCGTAAAAATCACATTGAGACAATGAATGGGACACAGAAACTAATTTGCATGCCAATATTCACTCACAGGCACTAATAATCATTTCTAATCACACTACACAAGGTATGTAGACCCATAATATTCATCACATCATATGTGTAAATAATCAGAAATTAAAATAATCACACTTTTTGTCTAACTATAAAAGTTGTATCTGTGTGTGTGTGTGTGTGTGTGTGTGCACTATATCAATGTATACTTAGGGCTTTAGTTTGAAGCTTCATTCATAAAGATGACATTTGAATTATTATTATTAATAAGTTACAGAAACATTGCGCTCCGTCCTCTCTCCATTATTGTCTCAGTCTTCAGTCCAAAAGTCAAAATGTATTGAAAAAAGAGAGATGTAACCATTTCAAAAATTCACAACATGTTTTTATTTAGCGAATACATTCTGTTCATATTTGTTGGTATTTAGCAATTAAAAAACAACATTTTGTTCCGGTACTTTTGCTTCACCAGACATTATTACTGCACCGGGTGGCAGCCTGAAAATATTGTTTTTTTTTGGCCAGCTGTTTGGCGGGGCTGAGCGAAGGGTCAGTTATCACTTTAGAAATTGGGAAATGGAAAGAAAAACTGGAGAAGCAGTGTTGAAGGTGACCTCTGATCTTTCCACATTATTGCTCGGCTAATTAAAACGTCGGTGCTATCAGATGGAGGGAGGCTAAGCGGATATACACACCTCGTCAGGCTGGCTGAACGTACGTAGGAGGTAAATGCCTATCACTGATTCATCTCGCACTTAGCCTACCTCCATCTCAGCATAATTCAACCTACTAAATATTCCCTTTATCCTTTAAGTTAAAGTCAAATTCCCTGAGAGAGAGATGAGTGGAAAACATTTGCGTTGTGTACTGTTATTGAAAATGAGATTGCTTTTTTGTGACATAACCTCAGGGCTGTGCACTGGGCCCACTAAGCTTTTTAACGTTTATAGGCTCAGAGAAGAGAAGTCCATTATGTCTGATGGAGAATGCTTATTACTACAGTGAGGGATTATTTTCTCAGAGGTCAGTGTAGAATCAGACTGTGATCAGTATCTCTGTGTCCTCTGTCTTGGAGGAAACTTCTCACACATTTTGTAATACTGTATAATACTGTACATTAATGAGAATTTCCTTCCCAGATGCACGACAGCATTAATCGTTTTTTTAAGACTCGAAACAACCTATGTTTGCTTTTTTCCGTTTGCATTTACAGCTAAGAGTAACTGTTGTCATCACTTAAGTACCAAAGGTGGAAGTAGCATGACAATACAATACAACTGTAAAACCTTTTACGGTGTTCTACACTGGTTCTTCAGCTGCTAAATGCTCCACTATGTTCACCAGCAAGTCACTAACTTTGTCTGTCTGCTGTTTGTTGCTGGGGTGCAGCTGCTTAGCAGGTAGTGTAAAGTGGGTTTATCAGAGCTTTTTTACTGAACTTCTAGAAACGATGAGATGATGAGAGCAAAGTTTGCTGGCTGTCAAACCAAAACAATGAGCTGAAAAATGTTCTGTAGAGCCGAGTGGAACTGCACTGCAGAGTTGCTTAGAATCCTCTGTGGGTCCATCATCACTATAGGAGTGACACGTTTCACTTTACACCAGCCCGTTCTCATTCCCAGGGCGTCAAATACCGACACGCACCAGGGACAGTGTGCCGGGAGTGTGGTGATGTAGCTTTAGGAAGGAAAAGACACAAAGGCTGGGTGGGAGGGTCCAACAAACATAGGTTTTCATCCAGGAGGCCGCTGTTACAATCAGCTGTTTGTGTCCCGTGTTCACAAAATTCAATATTATTTTCACTATACAAACGTAGTAGAATTAAGCCCAACCATGTTTTTTTTTTTCATAAACCTAACTATAGTGGTTTTATTGCCTAAACCTAAGCAAGTGTTTTTGTTTAATTCACAACGTTAACCACGTGATTACTGCGACTGAAAAGTGACGCCGAGGGTCAGGACAAAATGTCAACTTGTCCCACAAGATACTGTACCCTGGGGTGAATGTAGGCCGGTACGGTCTGCACTGTCTGGTATTCCGTACAAGTAAAAGATTCAGTACCTGTAAGAGGGACAGTAGCTGCCTGCAAAACCGACATACAACAACCCGTCACTCGCCATCGCATTTCAACAAGAAAACATACAGTTAGCTTCCTCCACCAAAGAGGATGTTTTCGGCTTGGTTTGTTTGTTTGTTTGTATATTTGTACATGCACTATGCTTCACTTTCATTAACATTGCAAGACAGGGTATTTGTGCTGCATTCATGTTTCCAAATAAGTTCCCGACTGGGAGAAATTCACGTGAGCACCCCCCACCCAAGTCGGAACGACAACTCAAAAACAGCTCACGTGTTGTTTAAGCAATAAAATACAACACATCTTCGTAACATCCATGTTGTTTCCACATAACGACTTTAAGCTCATGAACACGCTGGAGTCGGAAAAACGACTTCCCAAATCGGGAAATGGGACCTTCCGAGGCGCATGTGAATGTGAATAGCGTCCATGTTATTTCACATTTCAACAATCACCGGAATGGTGTTCATTCGCTGAGCAAAACCATATGTGAGTACCAAAAACGTGTGTTTGCCAAAGAGCTCCAAAACCCAATGAACCAATTGACTTTTTGTTGATAGGACCAAGGTGATGCTAACTTCTGCGTTTGCCTACAAAAATACATCATCCCTGCACCACTCTATTTCTCCATTCCTTCCGGGGGGGGGGGGTGGGGGGGTGGGGGAATACAAATGGCTCATCTAATGCCCTCATATTTCTTCGCCTCCATCATTGGCAGTATATTCTTTCCTAAGGGGCTGAGACGTCTGCACTCCTCCCAGTACAGTAACAACGCTGAGGTAGGCGAGTGATGGATAGACTCTCCATGTCTGGTTGCACCGTGTTTGCTGGCTTCTAATAGAGTTGTTTTTTTTGTTTTCCTGATAGAGGTGTGATGCTATATGTGAGCATGGACATGGCTTCAATATGAATGAGTCACATGGATGTGCAAAGTGCACTGTCTGTTTATCTGCAGTTAGATAATGTGTCGTTCATAGATTAAGTAAGGAATAATGTACAGTTAGCGGGTTCATTGTTGTGAAATAATCCCCAACAGGGCGATGCTGGTTGCAGCATCGGGGATTCTTTCACAACAATGAACCCGCTAGCTGTACATTATCCCGCTTATTACACGGCTACTTACTGAATAAATCAATATTTTGACACAAAAAACGGTTCGCCAGAGTCCGACATCAGAGTTGCGCCCATAGCAACGGTCCGTTATACAGAAATAACAGACAGACAGGCTAATTATGACAATTTCACCCAAATGTCTGGGTGTAGTGATGCCCTTTTGGACAGGCATGGATGTAAACTGACACTTGACTGGTTGGCGGAGGCGTACAGCTATGAGGCGGTAATTGTAGTTTTGTTTTCATTTATTATTTTTTTGACAGACATGCGGTGTCAGCCGTCGTCATCACAGCACGACCCCACTTCATTGTCCTCACATTATTCTGTCCTCAGTGGGACCTCTGCGGACTATATCAGTGGCTTCATCTATAGTGTCAAGGCCCGCCGCCAGGGAGTGGTGGCAGCGGCCGACGCTGTGCAGACATTATCTGCATGTCATGATGCTGCGAGGCTGACTGGTGTGTGTGTGTGTGTGTCTGTGTCTGTGTATGTGTATTAGGAGGTCTGGGATTACTCATGGTGCCTGTCATTTATGTTGAGGTTGTGCTTCCATCGTCTTCCTGTATACACAGTTGGGAACAGAGTAGATGTGTGTGTGTTGTGGGAAAGGTTGGGTTGCTAAGGAGTCAGTGAACACATTGCAGTAACGCTGAACCTTAAATTCTGTATTATTTCTCTATAACCACAGAAAAACATACATATACACATGTATACAGTATATAGTAAACACTAAGATAAATATTTAAACCCAGGACATGTTTTTGCTGAGATTCTACGAATTGAAAATGATATATATATGTAATATTGTATATGTAATATATGTCTTTTGCAATAGTTGCAAAAGGTCCCATATTGTAAAGAGTGTTTTATATTATAAAGCAGGTTTAAGTGCTATATAAATACTGTTAAACTATCAAAACGTTCAATATACGGAGAAACACACACAGCCTGTATTCAGAAATTGTGCGTTTGAAACAAGCCGTTAGGATTTCTGTCCATTTGTGATGTCACAAATATACAATATTTAGACCATTACACGGTTTTAAACATAAACATTCTAAATGTGTCCCAGTTTATTTCCTGTTGCAGGGTATGTAAATAACATCAGCTGACAGGAAGTAAACATGGACCCAATCTGTTGCCTAGCAACGTAATTCCATTGCAATTCCGTTGAAATGCACTAAAACGGAGCGTTTCAGACAGAGGGTGAATACAGGTATATTCAGACAGACAGCATGTGGAAAATAAAGGTTTTTTTTAACATTACAACATTACAACATGTTCTAGTAGAAACACAAAATACAAGTATGAACCTGAAAATGAGCACGATATGGGACCTTTAATCTCAGGGGTCAGTGGTGGTTCGTTCCCTGGTTTCTCTTGTCCACATCCAAGTGTCCTTGAGCAAGACCCTGCACCCCATATCCAGCTCCCCGCTGGACAGGCCAGAGCCATCGGTGTGAGTGTGTGCATGAATGGAAAGGTAGGGCAGTACATTTACAATTTACCTGCAGTAACTTTCCATACAAACATATGCACACAGGAGCACAGCTCATCTTCTCAAATGGTGCTTTGTTGGATTAATAGTGGAGGTTTACTGAGCATATACAGCTTCTGATGAACACCTCGCCTGAGTAAATTTGATCATTGATACGGTGCGTGTGTGCGTGTGCGTGTGTGCGTGTGTGTGTGTGTGTAGAGCAGATTACTGTGGTGGGCCCTGGCCCTATCTCTGTCGGCCAGTCGCTCTCTGTAACGCCACTCACATGACAACTCAGAGAGAGAGAGAGCTGTTATCTCTGCCCCTCCAGATCCAGCCCCCCCCCCCTCACCCCTCCTGCCCCTACACATTATTTCCATCTCTCTGTCTCCCCACTTTTTTTTCACTTTCATCTTTATTGCAGGATTGCTTTACTATTTATCTGTAGGGCTCTGTGTTTTTAAAGATAATACCACTTTTTCCAGGCTCGTCTCTTTAAGCTATACATACTTTATTATGTAGATAGATACAGACAGATAGATAGATACAAATCACTTCATAGTTTTACATTATCAAGCTGTTGTCATAACTACAAGTCATCCACATTTCCATTTTGTCATCTACAATTTGACTCCTTTTTTTCTTTATTGTGTTAAATGAAAAAGGAAACCCCTTCAACACCACAACTGTCCTTTCGCCAAAATCTGTTAGCCGATCTCTGAGCTCTCTTTGTCCCTCCTGTTCACCTTGTCCTCCTGTCTGCTGCCCCTCCAGTCACAGAGGGAGCAAGGGACAGAGGGACAGACAGCAGAGGAGTCAAATGAAAGCATTGTTTCAAGGGGGGGGTGAAGGGAATAGTGGGCGACCGGGCATGTGTGCCGTTACACACCAATGACTCGCACTTCAATACCTCCCCCACCCTCAGCTGTTCAGTTCCCTTACACACACACACACACACACACACACACACACTGACTATAGTATGGGTATCACCTACACACTCACACATATAGTACAAGTGATACATATTTGATAGAATGGTGTGAAATTTGATATCCAGAGCTTTAATATATTATCATCAACTATTGTCTATGTAAAGCTATTGAGGAGTAATGTCTACCTGAGCAGAGAATGAAGTCTCTCTCTGCGTGTGTGTGTTGGAATCAGAACTTCTCTGTGCTTTTAGCGCATGTGATTGTTATAGCTGATAATGGCTGATAATGGCTGATAACGGCGCCGCCGTGGAAGCGTAGCACCCACCCTCCGGTTCCCCCACCCTGGTAAACACTTTTAGCTCTGTCAGCACTTTCGCCGTTGTTTGCACTGTTTAGGGTTGTTAGCGGCGTTATCTGCAAGCTGCTGCTCGCCGTCGCCATGTTGAGGGCCGTTAAGAGGCAATAAAAATGCTCCCAATCCCAATATTTAGCACCTTCAACCTTTACCAACATCAAATTCTAACCAAACCAAATAGTTAAATTTGCCTCAAACATAATTTTAGATGAACTAAATTTAATTTCCTTATCAATAACTTTAATCAACACCTTGATCCAACCTTATTTCAACGTATTTGGTGGAGAAAAGCTCTTACATACATTTTAGTGAAACAATGTCCTTGTTTGGATCATTTTGTGTTTTGCTAACATTTTGTGGGACACTTTCCCAGTATGATGCAGCGCTGTGGAGCCCAGACAGGGCTGGAACTGGTGTGTTGTGGGGGGAGGGGCAGATTGAGAGGTGATTATTAGCGCTCCTCTGGGGCTTTTGTCTGGGCCCCATGAGAGAAAGAGGTTAACGCCACTTAGCCTCAGGAAGGCCCGCCGCCGCCTATTGTGTGTGTGTGTGTGTGTGTGTGTTCATTTCACGGGTGTGTGTGTGAGTGATGGGCTTCCCTGCTGCGATCCAAAATCACTTATTATTTTCTTCAAACCATCGTACCCGCCTGCCCCCTGTCAGTTTCATGCTGACACAAAGGCTCACGTGTGCGTCGATGAACAAGGTTGTAAAAAGGCAAACGTTTGCAGCGGACTGCAGTTGTGTTTGTGCTGAAGGTTCGTCGTCACCTTCTGCTTGTGTGTAATGCCTCGGTTCCACTGCATGGTTCGGCTCCACTCGACTCACTTTTCGTACCAGGTACATTTCTAGATTTCTTTTTCCAGTGTGGGATTCTTAGCTAATCGTCATAGTGACGCCACGTGAAACTGCCGTGACATCATCTTCCAACACCATCTCCTACAAAATGACATTCCCATACAACTAAACTGCATCCTCAATGACGTTCGAGGGAAACATATTTTCTCCCAGAATACAGTCGCAGTTTTAAATACCAGGTTAACTTTGTAAATTGAAACAAAACAAAAAACTCAAAAAACTACTTGGTTAGAGTTAGCAAAAAACATCATGGTTTGGTTTAAAATGATTACGTTTGTTACGTTATTCAAGTTACGGAGGTAAATTAAAACAAGTCAATACTGACTTTTAGTTTCACACGGGTGATGAACAGCGGTCTCCTGGGTGTTAAGTCCTGTGTTTGTTTGTTTGACCATCCACCACCCCGACCTCCTCCCTACACAGAGTTACAACATCATTCATAATTACAAACCTTTTTGTGATACGTCAAAATCAAACGTAATCCACGACAAAATACGATTACCTCAAAACGTAATGCACAATGCAGTTTTCTTGTATGGGGATAGAATTCACTTCAACGCAACACAGTTCTCGCTGAATCCTTTCATTGGTAACCAAACGGAGGAACATCTGCACTTTGTCAGTTGACCATGGCGTAGTTTCACAGGCTGCCATTTAAAAAAAAAATAATCTCAGTCCAGTGAATAAAATAATCGTGGGTGCCATTGACGGTAGCTTGGCTACTTAAAAATGGCGGGTTTGTCCATCTTCTAGTATCGGCTTAGCTTGCTTCGAAACCTCGACCAAGGTGGTACCAAAAAAAAGTAATAATGGAAAACCAAAAAAAACACCAACATAGAAACACACTTGATCCTTCCATCCAAGAGAAATCCCACGCTAACAGGGGGAGAACATGCAAACTCCACACAGAAGGAACCGTCTTGCTGTGAGGCGACAGTGCTAACCACTGATCACCGTGCAGCCCTAACACACATGATGCAAAAGCAAAATCCACTGAGACCTCACAAAGGGACAATCATAAAGAAAAAAATAATAATTGAAAATTAAAATTAATAAATGAGAAGTTAAAGAAGAAGAACAGATTGTTTTATTTGAAATCCTGCCACATTAATCAAGAACCACCAAAAAACCCAGACAGACAGACGGATCACACACACACACACACACACACACTGACAGAGCCTGTTGCTGTTCAGAGGAGGCTGACAGGCGTCTCATCATCCTGACCTGAGTGTCTTCTCATTAGGCCACAGCGCGCATGCAGTATTAGCCCTGCCACATCTCATTGTTGGAGACGTACACTCCTGCTTGGAGATTGTGTGTGTGGAATCATTGCCCGCCACCTTACAACTGTCCTTCAGAAATGAGTTTAGTGTTGTGATTAATCTGGCCCTTCATGTCATCTGTCCTCCTCAAAACACAATTATGTCTTTGAGGTAAAGGACAAACCGTCCATCAGACGAGCCCGATAACAAATCTGAAATGAATGAATGAATGAATCATTGGGAGAGGAGCTGGAGGGATCATATACTGTACAGGGAGAAGCAGAGAGGAATGCGGCTAGAGAGAAAGAAACAAAGACTAAAAAGAGTGAAAGAAAACATAGACAGTGAAAGAAGGAAAAGGAGAATGAAAGAGAGAAAAAACAACAATCTTGTGACACCTATTGTCAAAGTTTTAGAGGCTAAATAAAGAGAAAAGCAAAGGCAAACTCTAAAAATCCTAAAAATGATCTTCCTTTAAATTGAACATATCTTCAAACTTTTTTTGTAGTTCTAGATCTCAGCTATTAACAGATAGAAATGATGATGGTCAAAACTAGGAAAATAAGATCCGTGTTGTGATAAATGGGAATCATCCTTTAAATTATTTATCTGGTTATCAAGCAAACTGGTGGAATTAAATGGATTTCTTTTTTATTCACGACAACTTGTCAAACATCGTGGTCCTCTGCCATCACACCCAGTCTTTATACATCACCTCTCCGCCTCATCTCTCAATCTCTCCATCACATTTCACTCTTCTCTCTTTTAAATACCCTAATTCCCTGCTCCTCCTCCTCCTCCTCTCCTCTCCTCCTCCTCTGTTCTCCTGTAACCATGGTGACCGTCAGCTGAGAAATGGCAACCGTGGCCCTTCATTATCAACATAGGCTCCAACAGCCCATATAATAGCCAATAAGGAGTGTGTGTGTGTGTGTGTGTGTGTGTGTGTGTGTGTGTGTTTGGGATGGGGATGGGGGGTTTGGGGATGTGGCATTATGTTGGGCAGCAAATGAAAGCCCCCAGGGATGACGAAACCAACCTTGCTTTCATGCCTCAGAGAGTCATGGCAGTGTGTGTGTGTGTGTGTGCGAGTGGATGGGGTCATCCTTCGCTTCTGCATATGTGGGAAGATGTGCACATGTGAATGTACACACATGCCACATGCACTCACATCCTGTCTCTCACACACAGACACACACACATACACGCAAACACACTGCATGTGAGGAGGAACTGACTCCGGCTAAGGCCTATGTAGAGTTTTACACTCAATTCAATTGATTGAAGATCCAAAGATGTATTTGTCACATATGCACAGTACAGAATGCAGTGAAATGAGCAGTCATTGTCTCCACAGACTGTGCCAGTGTAATGAAATGGAGAAACAAATACACATTTTTACAGACATTTAAAAACAAATAGGAACATTTTAAAGAAATTGGGCAGAAAAAAAAACAAAGAAAAAAAGAGCAAAAGCAAATGTGGGAAGAAACAGAATGTAAGTCACTCACTGTTTCCCGCGGTGCTACAGTCCCTGAATATCCTAAAAATAACTCCAGGGTTTACTGCCGTCACTCCCGTTCTCCATTATGCAAGTAATAGTACATCTGGGAAAAAAATGACACAGCTCTCCGACAGTCTGAGTTGACCAAATCTGATTTTTTTACCATCTTTTTAATTTGCTAAAGTTCTCTTGAAAGTCCACTTTTATCTCAGGTCCCAGTCACACAGTCAGCCGTGGTACTGGATTATTCCAGCAGACTCCCAAGTCTTCATAGCTGGCTGCAGTCCAGCTGTACAACTCACAATGTGGGTTTTATTGACAATTTTAACCTGTTCTGGAATCGCCTCTGTCTTTTTATCATGGATGGCATCCACTCAGCACATTGTGCTGTCACATCCATGCAATAGAGCCCTGTTCTTCTATGGTTCCATCTCAATCCACTGACCTGGGTATTAGCTCCCCCTACTGGCCCTCTCTGTCCCCAACACCTCCACCAGTTCATCTCCTTATTATTAAGACTATTGGAACACATACAATAGGGTACAAGAAGGTTATAAAAACAATCTTCTGTACATAAACTGTACCCCTCCAACAGCTCCAACTCATAGAAATGTCTCATCTGCGCCTGTCAGATGCCATCTTGATATTTTATGTGGCATTATTGCATGGAGCAGATTAATAATCAATCATTAATTAATATGAAAATATGTATGTATGTAATAACATATGTATGTATGAAGGAGAGAGATGACACTCAGCTTCAGCTATCATACACAATTTGTTTTAATATCAGAATGCAACCTTGTATTTAATTAAATGATTCAATTTAGGACGCCACACAATTTTGTAAAACAGGAAAAACTTCAAGATTTGATATTAATCTATTGAGTCTCTAATGTCAGGGATGCTATACGGGAGTTCTTGTGCATGGTGTACATTGATTTAAGTTTTATATACACACACAAACCAAATAATCAAGTTCTTTATAAAATAAAATGTTTATTTAACTAACTACATGACTAAACTACCAACAGAAAATATGTGAATAAATGATAAAACAAAAGGAAAAAAGGAATAGAATGAATAAAGGATGAATGAAGGAACACGGTGAATACAACAATGAACATTTCTGGATGGAAATTAATCAAATGTAACCGGGTCAATTCAGTGACTGATATCTCTCTAGACGTTTAGGCCTATCAATTAAATTTAGTTTTAGGTATTGAATACACCGTTCAGCAGCTCACAGTTTGAGAAGCACCAGGGAAGATTGTGAAGCAGTTTCATATTCATTCTAAATTTAAAGGTAATCTAATTTAGGTCTCAAGCTTGTTGATGGATTTTCTTAATTATTCTTTTCATCTAATATCAACTATCAATTTGTTAAACTAACCTTATTTATTCATTGACTCTAAATTTATTTAAAGGGACTGTATGTAAGAATTTAAATGTAAATGTGCTTATTACCTAACCTTAAAAAAAGAGACCATCTGCGACTTTCTGGGTTTCTTTCCTCTATCAGCATGTGGACTGCTTTTAATTTGAAGAACGCAGGCTGTTTTTTTATGGGAAAATCCAACGGATGTGTCATCATTCTTCGCTACAGATCTAACTGTGCAACCATAGCTAACGTTCAGTTAGAAATGGAGTCCGCTAACGCCTACAAACGACCAACCCCCACCACAACTCAGACTCAAACTCAAACTCCACGGAAGCACAAAAATAAAAAAAAAGTTATATGTAGGTAAGCCTGTCTTGCAAAATAGGATGCAAAACAGTGCGTCGCTTCATTGTTTTGACCGATGCTCGCTCGCGCCTATGTAGTGCGAGCACAAGCCTGAGCGCGAGCAACAGGACGCTGACTGTCGTTGACTTAACGGCCACAGGTGTCACTGTTAACAAGCAATTTCTGATTATTACATAGAGCCCCTTTAATAGCCTAATCATCGAACTCTTTCACATCAGAGAAGATATTTATATCACAGTTTTCTGACGGGTAGATGGGAGGTTGTTCTGGTTAGTAGGAATGCTAACAGGTTCTGTCTGGACCTCGGCATTCAGGATCTGTTGGATCCCACGGGGCGAACTCGGCTTGAATCGTTTCTGTCCGTCTCCATCTTATCTCTCTGACATAGCTGGATGTTGTCAGCGGACACGTTCCCTTGGTGCGACTTGGCATGAATCGTTTTCCTCCATCTCCATCTCTCTCTCTCTCTCTGTGGTGCAGCAGTCACTGTGCCATTTCTTCAACCCCCCACTTTATTCCGTAGCTGCAGGGGTCACATGGCATCTTTGCCAGTTCAAAGTGTCTTTTCATTTGATGGTCTTTTTCTTTAAAAAGTCTCTTTTTCTATAAAGTGGCTGGAACCAAGTGTTCAGTACATTGTGTGGATGTAGAAGAGCTGCAGCACACTTCAGGTCTCAGCAGCCTGACGGGTCATCAATCAGAGCAGAGAAGCAGAGCAGTGAGAGAGATGATCTGGCGTGCAGGATTCAGAGTTCTTGAGTCGTAGTTGGAGCAGGTTAGAACCCAGGTAGAAGAGGCTTCTTCAGGGTCTCTTTTCAGATTGGTTGTATGCCGGACTCATGGTACGTGTCCACAGGGGCATTTTTTATCGCGAGGGGACGCGCCGCTTCCCCGCATTGGACGCCTGGTGGGCTGTCACTAGAAACAAGGCACTCGGCTCCTGATTGGACGAACGCTTTCCCTCCGTGGGCTGCCGCTCCCAGCTTTCAAACTGGAAACAGTATGGAGGCTCATTTGGAAACTTTCTTCTCTTATTTCACAAAAATAGTTCACCGAAATGTGTTTCTGAGAACATTTGAGGCGGGAAATAATCCACGCAGTTGCTGAATCTTATTTTGGATCGACAACGTTTATTTTAAAAGATTCTCGGGAGTTTCGAGAGGCGGCGAGTCGCGTCGGACGCCAGTGATTTGCATAAAGTAGCCTGGACCTCAACTTTATGCAAATGAGGAGCAGGCGTCATGACGCTCCATCTCTCAAATCACGCCGCCAAGCTACCAGAATGCATTGCACGGCTGCTTACATAGACAATGAATGGGGAGCGCGGAAAGGACGGAGGCTGTGGACACGTACCATCAGCCTGTTGCGGTTTCTTCTGGCATTGGGCCACGGTCCTCAGGACGAGCGAGCAACCCTCTTCCCTCCCCTTCTCTGGCCCGCGGGCCATCCGAGTTCATGTAAAGCAGAGCAGAAGACCGATTCTGTTGACTTTTCCTCGTTTCTTATCTCCTGAGGAAGGGGATTGATTATTTCATTTAAACTACCTTTACAGGATTGATACTAGTTAATTCACTTCACATAATTAATTCTTCCCTATTTGACATCTGGGCTCTCTATCCACTACAGAACGGTACCAAACACCTATGTAATATAAACAACTAAATAAAACCTGATCAATTAAATTAAAATGAATTAACCAATTACACAACACAGATCAAACTTGTTATCATGACATGACATGGGAAATGTAGACAAAGTTGGTTATCATGAACTTAATCTATATGTTGTAACAGTAAAACGGAGTTAGTTTATGTGTGGTTCACAAACGACATTTAAAGGTGTAATACACTTTGAGTAGATTAAAAACATATTCAAAATATAAGATTAACTGAGGCATTAATGTGCACCAGAATTTCTGTTTAAGATCTCTGGGGACGTTAAGCATGCATATATCAAAAATAATATGTAAAGGGACCAAGTGATTAATAATATAAAAGGAGAGGACTACATAAGGCCTTGCTCGGCAGCTTATGATTATTTATTTATTTATTTATTTATTAGCATGAGTATTTGCGTTGTCTAAACTGAAAATGACTGCAATAGATACGTTGAACTGAACTAACTCCGTCCCAGATATTTGATTACTTACAGAGGAATACAGGAAGAAAATAGAGGGGCTGGGCAGAATTGTGTCTCTGCAATCATGGGGGAGAAGGCCAACCTACAATTTTCAGTTTCTTTCTAGACATGTAAATGTCAAACAAACTTCCTGTGCTCAACATGCTCAGCATAACATATCAATTTGCATTAATCTATCTTCATATTGTTTCTCCAGTTCTGCTTGAGAGCTCCAAACTGTACAACAAAACTCCTGAGCTGAGCAACTCCTTCAAGCTATTGAAAGGAGTAACATTTTAGAAAAATTTCAATCAGGCTTTCGCCTAAAACACAGAACTGAAACTGCTCTGTTAAAGGGACTGTTTGTAACTTCTTACATGTATAAATCAATCCAGGTCGGTGTCCCATGCGCGCTCGCGTGTGGCTACGCTGTTCGGACTCAGACTCCAACACAAACTACACGGAAGCACCAAAACCGCAAAGTTGTATCTAGTGAAGCTCGTCTTGCAAAACAGTGTTGGCCGCGGTCGGAGGACGCGGGGGAGATCGTAGCGTTGGTCTCCAGGGCCGGAGTCTCTGCTATACTCTGCTCCTCTGCTCCTCTGCCTGCTTGCCTTCACTCACACACCGCGCTCGTTCTCGCTCTTTCGCTCCACTCTCACATGCATGCGCGCACACTACACACTGCAGGAGAGTTAGTTTAGCTCTGAGAATATCTAGTGAATGTACAGTGGACGTTTGTGCAGAAATAAATGCTGCAGCTCCTCAAGACCAACAGAGGTTTCCCGTGTCTTGTGGAGTGACGGGGCTCCGCAGAGAGAAACGTTATCATCTCCGACCAAAACTCCGGTGACTCCCCTGTTCCCTCCGACCGCGGTCGGGAAGCTGAGGCAGGAAAAGCCAACACTAGGATCAGCACTGATTCATGGAGAGACCTTTGTCTGGTCAGCTAACATTACTGCCAAGCAGCTGAAATATAAAGTGATATTGTGGTTTTAGCTGACGCGTGTCGCCTCACTGTGTTGAGCGATGCTCGTTCATGTCTATGTAGAGCGAGCACAAGCGCAGGGATCTTGAGAGAATTACACATGCTTTTATTACCTCTCGGTTAGATAATAATGGAATTCTTTGTATGTGGGTGTAGAACAGTCGTCTCAGCTGCAGTTGGTACAAAAAGCAGCTGCTCGCCTTCCCACTGGAAAAAAGAAAACGTGATCACATATCACCAGTTCTGGCCTCCCTCCACTGGCTTCCTGTCCGTTTCCGGATTGATTTTAAGATTTAGTTGCTTGTTTTTAAGGTTTTAAATGGGCTGGCACCACCTTATCTAGCAGAACTCTTGCACCTTCATACTCCAGTTAGAGCACTGAGTTCGACCGATCAGATGCTCCTGCATGTCCTCAGAACTAGACTGAAAAACAAAGGCGACCGAGCCTTTGCGGTGGCCGCCCCTAATCTTTGGAACAGCCCATACCTTTTCATATAAAATAAATAATAATAAGTAAAACAGCTCACACCACAGAATCATTTAAGTCACTGCTGAAGACTCACATCTTCTCGCTGGCGTTTGATTAAGTTCATTTTCTGTTGTGCTGCAACTCATTTACTGCTATTATGTGCACATTATGCTTATTACTTTTACTCTGTTCTTATTGTTGCTTGCTTTGTATTCATTTTTATTGTCTACATGTTCAGCATTTTTGCTTTTTAAACATGCTGTGTGAATACAATTTGACTTGACTTGACTTGTAGGTATCTCAGGGAAATTGCCCTAGAGTGGTTTGTGTCATATTTGTCGAATAGACCTTTCTTGGTCTGCTTAGGTAACTACAGTATGTGTCCTCATCTGTTATATGGAGTGCCCCAGGAGTCAATCCCCGGGTTTATCTATTCTCCTTGTATATGCTTCCCTTGGGCCAGATAATCTGTATATCCTATCATTGTTATACGGATGACACTCAGCTATACGTTTCAGTAAAACCAGATGACTTTGGCAACCTAGACACACTCCGTAACTGTTTAGCTGCTATAAAGGACTGGATGTCACTCAACTTTCTTCAACTAAATTTTGACAAAACTGAGCTTCTCATCCCCGCGACCCTGAATAGGATAAGCGGTTACAGATAATGGATGGATGAGCTTCTCATTATTGGTCCTGAAAATACTACAAATGGCATTCTCCAGTGTATTGGCCCTCTTGTATGGAGACAGATCAGTCTCAATATTAACGAATGCACACAGAAGGATTCACAAATGTATTTTGTGATTTATATATAAATGACTCTCTCCACAAATATATTTTTCAATGCACACAAAAGTTAGTTATTGTTGTATATAAATGTAAAAATAAAATCACAAATTAAAAAAAAAGGTTCACAAATATATTTCTGATGCACATACATATATTTCTTGTTTTAAATGGATGTAACGAAATTTCACAAATGTAGGTATTTAAAAGTATCTGTAGCCAGATGCCTCCCTCTTTTTCAGCCAATCACATGAGTGTGCCCCACGAGGGTATGCTTTACGTGAACATCTTAAAGGACCCATATTATAAAAAAGTGAGATTTTTTTTATTATAAAGCAGGCTAAGGTCCTACATAAATACTGTGAAAGTATTGAAACACTCAATCCGCAGGGAAATCCACACAGCCCGTATTCAGAAACTCTGCATTTGAAACAAGCTGTCAGGATTTCTGTCCATTCGTGATGTCACAAATATACAATATTTAGACCCTTGACACAATTTTAAACGTAAACATTTTAAATGTGTACCAGTTTATTCCTGGTTGCAGTGTATGTGAATGTTATCAGCTGACAGGAAGTAAACATGGACCCAAGCAACACAATTCTGTTGCAATTCCGTCAAAATGCGCTAAAAAGGAGCGTTTCAGACGGAGGGTAAATACAGGCTTATTCAGGCAGATAGTATGAGGAAAATAAAGTGTTTTTTTTTTTTAACATTACAGCATGTAAACATGTTCTAGTAGAAACACAAAATACAAGTATGAACCTGAAAATGAGCACGATATGGGACCTTTAATAGTTAATTGTAACATCGACTATGTAAGCCAAGGCATTGATTCCTCAAGACAATGTTAGCAAGCAGCAGGTTAGCTACTTGCCAACTTAACTTGGCTGATGTCAAATAGCAACACATCTGGTGTCTTTACTTAATCACGGTGGATGAAACCTTCAATCCAATGGCTGTATCTCTTTATTATGATTATTTTGTGGATCTTTACAGACGTATTTGCCCACGTTTGATTGTTTCAATTCTTAGCTGGGTGCACAAGTCTAATGATTGGACCATTTTACCAAAGCTAGCTGTCCTCTATATACATCCATGTAGCTACATGACTATTTTCCGTGTTCACCCTGTGCATGACGTAAATCATATACTCTCATGGGGGCATGCTCATGTGATTGGATGGAAAGTAGGGAGACATCTGATTGGTTTAGATGTAATTCCCTGTCAGGGAAGTCTCAAAAACCCACACAAATAGCAGTGAAGTTCACACGACCAGCAGTTTGTAAATGCAGGTTCAACAGTTTGTATGTAAATGTAACAACATCCAAATGTGTTTTTGATGAAAATTGCAAATACTTTTAAATACATATATTTGTGGATTTCTATTAAATTTATTTAAAACACAGCAACTGTGGATTTTTTTTTTACATTTATATACAATGATAATTTTTGTGTGCATTGAACAATATTTTTGTGGAGAGAGTCATTTATATATAAATCACAAAATACATTTGTGAATCCTTCTGCGTACATTCATTCATTTTGAGACTGATCTGACTCCATACTCAGTATTTGATGCCCTGGAAATGAGAACAGGTTGGTTGTTCTGAGAGCTGCTAGGTTAGATGCTCGTCCCCGCCAAAATCCTCACTCCATAAATGGCCTGCACATTATTGTATGGATTAGTATGTTGTATTACAAATAAGTAGTCTGTACCTTCAATTTAACCTTCCTGTTGTCCACGGGTCAAATTTGACCCGTTTTCAAAATTCATAAATATTTCTTTCTTCTCATTAACCCAAAATAACATGGATGGTTCCCTACTATGGTCTTTGCAAAAACAATTAATGACCACTACTTTCGCTGAATTATGGGTGTTTTATTCTAATTTATAGCATCTGTGGTCTTCCCGGGTCAATTTTGAGGACCACAGGTGTCATTATGTGCTGCCATTAAAAAAAAATGAAATGGTTTCAAAACAAAATTCTAACGAAACTTTTACATATACCCGTCTGTGATAATCCATCAACATTAATTACCTTCGATAACTATAGTCAAAATAAATAATTTCTGCTTTTTTAAATCAAAGATTAGGTAGAATTTCACCAGAATTAGGTTTATCAACCTTAAATTTCAAAAAAAGTGTAAAATGTATGGTAATGAGTTGGAATGAAGTTGGCCAAAAAGGTGTAACACAGAATTGGGTGATAATTTATATTAAATGCTTTATAAACAGTCAAACCGGATCGGGTCAATTTTGACCTGGAAAGACAAAAGTTGCATGGTCGACGGGAAGACAGGAGGGTTAATATTTATTGTGCACAATGCATGCCTAAAATATTACATGTGCTTATGATTTTAATGACGCTATTTCTCACTAACCTGACTAACTTCTGTTGGTTAATGTAGCGGGAAGCAGGGGCGTTTTTCAGGACACATTACGTATTTTGTCGATCTTCACATAGGCTTACATTCCAAATTATATTTGGATTTACACTCAAAACATTCCGAGCTTAAGCCCCTACAAAATGACTTGCTACGCCGATGGTAGAAAGTTAAGACAGTATAGAAATGTCCAGAGTTGCCCTGAATCAGTATCTATGTGTAATGACAGCCCATCAAGTCGTGTGCTGAAGGGTCCTACAGTAACTGTCACTCTATTCTATTGTACAGATCATTCCAGCAGAGTGTTAATCCATGCTGTTGGCCTTTGCTGGTCATTTTTTTTTTAATACATTTCCCTGTGGGATTATCTCTATTGAATGAAATGATGGTGTTAGTATTGGTATTTTTGCTGAAGAGACCGTAGAGCAGGACAGGGTCCCTCTCAGAGAACCACACCAGTTTACACCGATACATAACTAACTCAGTTTATCATCTTCCTCCATGTATGTGTGTGTGTGTGTGAAGAAGCCATTGCCTATACACAGCTCAGCCTCCATTGTCTTGGCGGCATCAAAATGGCAGCACCTCTTCCTTCCTTCTCTCAGTGGCTCCATCCCCCCCCACCCTCCCGCCGCTCTGTGTTTCAGCTCCACACACACCGCCGTTTGGTGCAGACATCTTAACGCATCATTGGTCAAGCCACCAAACAAATGGAAATCTGCCAGCACGCTGAAATTACTGATGGTTATCTTCCGTTCTCCCCCCACACCACCCACTCCCTCCTCCACAGTCATTTTCACTGACTCTCTCCCTTCAGCCCCTTCCCTTGTGCTTCTGTCTACTTCAGCCGTCCTCCATCAGCCAGCCTTTGCTCAGATTACATTCTTCTCCGTGCAGAGGGGGCTGACCATTTACCCTTTTATTCTTCATTCCCTCTCTCCATTCATCTTCCATCCAGATGCTATTGATTCACAGCTATACTCACCATAGAGATGCACAGAGGATCACACTAAATCATATACAGTAACACTTTGGGTGTAACCAGCCTGATTGGCTGAAATGTAAAACAATATGCATCAAGTTTTTCCACCAGCAGCCCCTAGATACTGCAATGCTCATTACAACCCACACAATGACTGGGAGACGATATAAACACCATTGTAATGATTTAGCTATTTTAAGAGCCTCATTAGTATTCAGTATTGGGGCTAAAATAAATAACGTTACATTTAAAATATAACGTTACGTTACATTTAAAATAAAATTATTAGAATGAAAAGATTCATCCCCTCATGGGCGGATGTCTTGCACAGGGCACCAAAATGTCTGGAAATGGCCCTGTTTACATGGCTCATAAGTAAGTCCTAAAAACACCAACAATTACAAGATAAATAGAGTGATGTTATCATCAGGTTTTATCCTCTATTTTCAAATTTCACTTCATATTCTCAGAATACTGTTTTATATTTTGTGTGTGTATGTGTGTGTGTGTGTATGTGTGTGTGTGAGAGCGGCTTCAGTTATCTTCTACATCTCCTGCTTCGTAGTGTCTTTTCTTTTTTGCCATCTGAGCACCAGAGGCCATCATGCAGCCGGTGTGAGATCGTAATGCACTCACTGGGGCGCGTAATAACTTATTTGGTGTGTGTCCACGCCTAGTGTGTGTGTGTGTGTGTGTGTGTGTGTGTGGTATTACAGAATGCTGGCTACATGACTGTATTGATCCACATCAACATCATCCGATGCAAAGCTGCTTTATGTGGCGTGTGCTGATGTTTGGAACTGGTCCAGCTCTGCTGTCTGGCTCCTTGTTTCTGCCTTTCCACCAAAAGGAAATTAAACAACAATCCTCAACACAAACTCTATTATATTCCTAGATATTATCAACACAATAATGTGTTTTTCTACTAAATGACATGACCACCTAGTGCTCCCTTGTATTATGGGTGCTATGTCTTGGTAAATGGATAGTTAATTAAAATGAGTTAATAGTTATTTTACTGTTAACAAACAATTACATCATAATTAATAATGTTTAGTGATGCTATCATTTATATTATATCATTATGAAATAATTTCTAAATTCTATATATTGTGTCGTAGCTGATAAGAGATGATAACAAGTACATGCTGATTACATTAGTAAAGTATTTATTAACATGTATTTATTGTTGCACACATTATAACATTTGATATACCATATTAAGTATTTGTTAATGATTACCAAATGATGTGTAAACCTTTAAGAAATTGTTTTTAAAACATCTATAAACATTACATATAGATGGACCAGACACCAATTATTTAACATTAACAAAGTATTAACTATCTATCTAAATAATGTTTATAGACGCTTTACAAAGTATTTATCAACCGTTTACCAAGGTATTATAATCGTCAGTTGTAACTTTATGATAGCCATCCAAATAATGTTTAAATAGACGGTTTACAAATCAATTATTAACCATAAATTAAGTGTTCCAAATATCTGTTCCATCTATCTCCGTAATTTTTATAGATGTTTTACAAACAATGTCTTAAATGTTTACAAATCATTAACAAATACTTAAAGTATATAAAATGTTATAATATGTGCAACAATGAGTGGAGGTCATAGTTATGTACTTCATCATCACTGCTAATACTTAACAGATTTTTGTTTTTTTTGTGTCTTACCCCCTGCTGCCCTTCACCTTTGCTATCATCATGAACCTGGAAGTGAAAGGATGAGGGAATTAATGAAATACTGCTCGTGCCAGAAGATGAGAAAGGAGCTGGCAAATCCAAATTAGCTGGTTATGAAATTGTATTCTAGAGGACAGCTGCTTGGCAGCGACTCTGCCAGCTTCTGTGGGTTTAGTGACCTGTAGCTCTGACAAAAAGGAATAATTTTCATCTGAGGGGAGAGACAGAGAATCAGCATCTTGTCATTTATGTTTTTTTCCTCTCTTGTCATTAGTTTATGATTGCACTACTTAACCTCTGTGTCTCTATAATACGCACAATTATTTAATGAATAAAAAACAATGTTCCGAGAACCATATCTTTGTTGGGACACATGCCACATGATCTTTGGAGTCCTTAAGGTGTGAAAATGCACCATGACAAATATGGAGAGCTTTTTTTTGGTCTCTTTCTTCTCCACCTCTTCCAGAGGTCATCTCTCCCCAGCCCGCTCTCAGCTGTAGCCTGCTCAGCAGCTATAGCTTACACAGAACTTTTCTGCCTTTTAAAGATTCCTGCTTAGCTCAGTACACACTGCTAACCCAGATTTAACAAGTTTAGAATATCTTTCAAATAGGGATGTCACGGTACCAGAAATCTAGTAGTCGATACCAATACCAGTGAATTTACACAATTCTCGATACCAATTCGATACCACGGTTAAAAAATAAATAATAATAACAATAAATCCCATGTAATTCAACACACACTCCTTTATTAAAACATTTGAACATTACAAAAAACAGAGGCATGTAGCCTTTAAGTAATAAATAAAAAGAAACGTCTATTAACATTGCAAAACAGAACAGTGGTGTGTAGCCTTCAAGTATTTAAAACAAACAATATTGTCTGGATGTCTGTCTTTGAGGTGCTTTGCTAAATTGGAAGTATTTCCTTCTTTGGAAAGAAAAGTACGACGGCACCATTACTGCACCGCATTCTGGTTTTTGCGAAACTATTATTACTCCTTGTAAATCCGCCTCGAACGCAAAGTACTTCCATACCCGCCTCTTGCTATTTGTTTTCTCAACGAGTTGAGGTGGAGGTAGCGCTGCAGCAGCTGCCATCTTTCACGTCTCATGTTGTTGTTTTTTTCCGTGCTGTTACGGCGTTCTTCTTCTTCCTTCATTTCACGGCAGATGAGAACACTTATAAGCGTATACTGCCCCCATTAGATCCATTGAATGGGAATATTAGTGGAATATGCAGCCTCATTTCTCATGTAAACAGTTTAATAGGAATATTGTTTTTTTTGGAAGAAGGGCAAAAACAGTAATATTTTGTGCATGTGAACGTAGTCACTGATTGTGGACAGTGCACACATGGCTGCAGAGGAGATGGCCCAAGTATTGGTACAGACCATTAACTGCTATTTAATTTCCTGCTATGCCTTTGACAGGGCTTTCCGGTGATTTGGGAAAAAAAACAAAGCATGGATCACAACTGAAGCAGCAGAAATAACAGAGATATCCTGACTTTTAGGTCCTAATGAGTCAAGCTCCAAAAAACACCGGATACTGCAATCTCCTCCTAAATGCTTTAACATTACTTATAAGTGGAGCTGTAATCTACAAAGGGATGAAATAGGCAGCCATTTTGTGCCTTTCCAGAATGTCCACTTCCTATACTCTGGCTTTGCTCGAGCCCTCTTCTTTGATGGTGTGGGCGAACGGCTCCATTCGATACGCTGGTGTGCAGTTGAAGGCGTACATGCTGCATTACTTGTGTCTCACTCGCTTCTAATTTACAGTCCCCACTCTGAGAGAATCCAGCAATCACATTCATATTCAACACGGCCCACGATAATGCTCCCCTCACTCTGCTGCTCCCTCCAGCATGCTCACCACTGCTCTCTCTCTCAATCTCTTTATTAACAATATAGCCCAATTCCCTTCTGCAAACTAACCTGTTTTCCTCCGAGAGACAGAGAGAGACAGACATAGATGTTGGGGTTGTTCAGATATAGAAATAGAAATACGATCATTCCCTTGCTATCTCCCTATTGAATAAGGCCAACAGATGGCCCACCCATGAGTTCCTAAAGGCTCTCACCTAAGCTTATGCCAGATCACCCCTCCATCATGTGTGTGCATCTTCATTTGTGTATTATCTATTTTATACGTTGTGTGCATCTTCTTACTTTCTGGGAACATGGTGACATCACAACAACACAGTCTGACAGGTCAAGAAACACGAGTAGTCATAAAATCCCCAGGTTTGTCAATGAAGTTATTTGGAAGAGAAAAACAAAGGTGAACAGTAAAAAGATGACCCAAACAGTCTGTTGTAGACATCCATCACAGTTAATGGTTAGTCTTTGACCTTGAATGGTTAACGTTAGGCATTGACCTCGAATGGTTAACGTTAGGCATTGACCTCGAACGGTTAAGGTTAGGCATTGACCTCGAATGGTTAACGTTAGGCATTGACCTCGAATGGTTAACGTTAGGCATTGACCTCGAATGGTTAACGTATGGCATTGACCTCGAATGGTTAACGTTAGGCATTGACCTCGAATGGTTAATGTTATGCATTGACCTTGAATGGTTAAGGTTTGGCATTGACCTCGAATGGTTAAGGTTAGGCATTGACCTCGAATGATGATCGTTAGGCATTGACCTCAAATGGTTAAGGTTAAGCATTGACCTTGAATGGTTAAGGTTTGGCATTGACCTCGAATGGTTAATGTTAGGCATTGACCTCGAATGGTTAATGTTAGGCATTGACCTTGAATGGTTAACGGTAGGAATTGACCTCAAATGATTAATGTTAGGCATTGACCTTGAATTGTTAACGTTAGGCATTGACCTTGAATGGTTAACGTTTGGCACTGACCTTGAATGGTTAATGTTAGGATAAGTCAGGCAGTGAGTCTCGCTGTGAGCTGAGTTTTTGCAAATTTCGCAATTTGTGGGTTACCTTCTAAACCTGACCACAGACCCATTTCCTGCTTCAACATTGACCTACTGTACTCACCGTAGCTGTCCTAGCTGTATGTTCTCATGTTTGGCAAAACATATTTATACCCTTTGTCTAAGCTTTGTTGAACTCCCATTTATTAAAATAAAAACAACATAATGATCACCCTACCCTGTCAGGATGCTGTGAAATGTATGATTGTGATATATGATATTGATGTTTGCTCAAATGGATGCTGTTTATGAGTTGAACCATGTTCTCCTTCAAATAAAATTATCATAATCAGCCACTGGAATAGAGCTGAACGTAGACACAAAATGGCCACTCCACACACTGATTTATCATAGTCAACGATGCAGAAATCTGCAAGAAAATCCACAACATCATAAATCATGATGTCACTCAGTTATGTATGAGCCAATGACTTATTTATTGCAGATTCATATTCACACTATAACCATTAACCTGGTGCCACTGAGGCCTGCCATAATATTAATGATTTATACAAAACAATCCATATTATTCCTTTGTCAGAGATTTTTTACTAATTTATCATACAACTCTAATATCTGAGGTGATGTAGATTTCTAAAGTGAGTATTTGAAATAGCACAAACACGCACAATCGGGAAATGTTGGCCAACTGTGAGGAAGTCTGCTGATAAAATGACAAAGAAAATGAGAAATGTTTGAGGAAAGATCAAATATACATTCCTTAAATTTTCACAGTCAAAATATTTAGCTGGATTACAGACACATTTTAAATATACCAGTGCACTGACAAAACACTGTATAAAGACCCTCTGGGAAAGTTCTTGAAACTGATGAACCAAACCAGAATATTTAAATAAAATAAGAATTGCAAAATTTTAGAGCAAATGTCATAATTTATAGCAAATTCTGTTGAAACGTTGGAGACAAGGCACAAATGACATTCTTTGGCAGCAGGAACCAGGCGGCAACTTCCGGTTCTGAAAAGTGAAGCCAATTGCGAAGTGTCTTAAACTTGCATTCTTTCTACCAGCCAGCAGAGGGCGACTCCTCTAGTTGTATAAAAGTCTATGAGAAAATGAGCCTACTTCTCCCTTGATTTATTAGCTCCGCCAAGGCCGAAGGCCTAGTAAGGAGGTTATGTTTTCACCGGTGTTGGTTTGTTGGTTTGTTGGTTTGCTGGTTTGTTTGTTTGTTTGTCCGGTAGAAGGATTACTCCAAAAGTCCGTGATGGATTTGAATTAAAGTTTTTGAAGGGGTGGATAGTAGCACAATGAACAATCCCTTACATTTTGGTGGCGATCCGGATCATGATCCGGATTCAGGAATATTTTTAAGAATTCCGATCAGCCTGAGCATTGTAACCACAGGGTATAACACATGCGCAGTGTAGCTGATGACGCGTTGATGACATGTGACCCCGCCTCCTTCCTTCTTCTTTGAGCAGAGAGATACGTGTGTGGCTGTCCGCGGTGAGAAAGAACAAAGCGGTAGATGACGGGATGAGAGACAAAGTAGTGTAAGATTATACAGACATAACAATGCTGCTGAATGAGAGAGGCATCCGCCGATACGTTACACGGAAACACACCGTGTTAATAATAAGCCGAACACCTCACGGTACCGCCAGCTGTGATCTGTTTTTAAAGTCACGCCTTGGCGGAGGTCTGCGCTCTCCGAGTGCAATTCTAGTTACCTTAGTAAACATTGTAAACATGAGTTTATGGTCTCAATCGCTAGTTTCAAGTCTTCTTCAATACAGCATGATGTTCATTTAGAAAATGATGGTCTCCTTTAGAGTCAAATAGACCATAAAGCAGGGGATGCTTTAGGGCGTGGCTACCTTGTTATTGACAGGTCGCTACCACGGCGTTGTGCGGTCTGGGAGTGGTCTGTGTTTTCATCTTAGAACTTTAACCCTTGAATAAAGTGTGTTCTCAGTTCATGAAAGTAAATTGAACTTCTGGTTCCAAAAAAAAACAAAAAACAAGATGGTGATGACCAAATACCAAACTCGAGGCTTTAAAACCATAGTCCACAAACCAATGGGTGACGTCACAGTGACTACGTCCACTTCATACATACAGTTTATATGCCTGGAACATACAGCGTCTCCATACCTCTCAAATATAAGGGAGATTTACTGAGGTCATAACTTTTCCTGATGCCTCTTCTCCTTCTGACATTTTTATGGATGACCCCTTGCAGGACTTATCCAAGCTCATTCATCAAATGCAGGCCTCGAATGGAACCGCTTATGGATGCCATTAAAACCATTAGGGGCTGATAACAATCTCCTCACTTCAGTCATAAAGAAGTTCTATTCATTTTCAATTCATTACCATTCCATATTTCAGCAATCTCTCTAGGGGACTGTAATCTTGTGTTTCTGGATATCACCAATTCATCATATAAAAACAGAAGTATTATAGTCACATATAGCATGTTTGATACAGGTGTTGATAGAGCATAACAAAATAATTTTATTTGATTTTTTATTTCTGGTAAAATTCTGCCTTTCCTCAGCTTTTCTGTTGCTGTGTGTCCGTCATCTGAAGCAGGGCAGTGTTCTTATTCCAGCCCTGGAGGTAAACTTCCTCATGGATGAACTAGCGCGGTTCCTCTTGCACACAGATAATTTTCGTTTGTACTTGGAGAGAGAGGCAGGGATGCTCTCTATGTTGGAAACAAGCTGCAGTTTTACTTTGCAAGCCCAAAAGGCATTTACTTTGAGAGGAAAAAATGTATTTATTTTCCTGCAACTACAACATATATTATGTACGGAGATAGATTTGTCTCAATAGAAAATATAAAATTTATGTGCAAATGCACAAACAAACTCCGCAAACAGAAAAAAGATATATGTGAATATTATTAAATTAATTTTCAAATAAATGAAAAACGTTTTGAATATCTTCCTAACATTTACAGCTTTCAAACAGGCATTTGTAAAATTCACTTGTATCATCAGCCATTTTTGGATAGCATGTGATCGCCTGGAGGCGTGGAGGAAGTGAAAACTATTATCAGAAGAGTAACTCTTGTGACTCTCACTCGCATTGGGCTCACTTCTATAGTCAATTAAAATAGTGGAAATAAACTATTCCCCAATTTTTCTGGGGACCCCCTGGAACTCCCTCAAGGATCACACTTTTTTATACATTTCTGCTCTAGTGTTAAGGGCACAAGTTGTGGGCAACTTTCAGGGGCCAATAGACGGTGGACTTGCACTGCTTTTTCAGTTGGCAGTTATCTAGCCATTGAGGCACACAGCCTCGTGTAGCAACTCATAACTGTGCATAACGTCATAAGTGAGCATAATGTAATAATTTAAATGTGTATTTCAGGCATCTAACTAAAACAAAACCCATTAAAAAAACATTGACTTCTCAAATAAGGGCTAAATGGTAACTCATCTCTGAGTTTTAGGACTCATTCCTGTAGCACTCTATACCTCAGCTATAGGTGTGTGATGCAACTATGTCATGGCAGGTGTATTGCTCAGGACCCAAGGAAGCGCAGTGTCGAGTGTGAAGTTGTTTGTATGAGCGGTTCTGGAGAAAACTGCAAGCAACAACACCACAGGCTGACATTCAGCCTGTTTCAATGGGCACTGCACTAGTTACTTCAATTCCAACAGCCCAACAAACGGATATTAACAGACTACTTACTGAACCATCCAGAGGGCCAGACAACAGTTACCTATTGCTTACCCTGCGACCCAAGCACTCTGCATGTTACTCTGAGCGCTGAAGACTACTCATGGCGAGTACATGGTCTTTTGTATAGCTACATCTGAACCTAAAAAAGGACAGCTAAGGCTGGCTAGAGTTAGGTCTGAAGTTCCATTTTGGTTTTCAGTTGACAAAATACCCAGATTCCCTAAACGCTAATGCTAACAAATCTCTATCTCTTTAGACAACATTTTGGTACCAATTTTAGACAGCATAAACGTTCTCTCTTATGACAGTTTTTTCAAGCTCCCAGACAAAAGCTCCAGATCAGAGGCAAATCCATGTTGGCTCGGCGCCATGTGTGGACACATTCCAGATCTCCATCTTCCAAAAATCCAGCCTGTTCTCCTTCTCAGGGCGTACAATGGCGACACGGCCGTCACGGCCATCGGCGTGTGATACCGCCGCACAAGGCACCCTTTAGTGGCAGTATGAGATGCATTTGAGGCTTTCTGCAACTGCAATGTAAACCCATCCATACAGTAAACACACAGAGAAAGTGCGCCAGGAATGACTGTGGTGACGTAGTTCAAACAGCAAAGAACACACTAAGGGCGAGCGGGAGGGGAGGTGAATGGAGCCAATAAACACAAGGCTTTCATCCAAGAGGGAGAAAAAAGCATGTACACCCGTCTTGCGTGTGTTTTCATGACAAAACGTAGTTTGGAGACCTCAATGACTTAAAGAGTCACGATTACAAGACAGGAAGTAGTTTTAACAATACAGTGATTTGACAACTTCTGAAAATGTGTAGTGTGAACATTCAACAAAGGTGATAAAATATCTAGATTGAATCTTTCGGTAAATCTAGTTACGCGCAAAAGCTAAACCTATATTAGTTTTGATTAGAGGTTTGAAAGGATTCCGATTTGATAAGCAAATTCAATTCTTGATTTGGATTCGATCAAATGCCATCAAACCCCAATCTCCTCTAGCTAATCATTCTCCTTTCTGTACTGTGGGACCAACACTTAAGTAACAACTTTAACCAACAACTTTCTGAATGGAATACAAACAGTATGATTCTGTAAATGTTAAATGATGTAAAGAGACGAACAGTTTCATCAGGAGTGGTTAAGGTCTGACTCTGTGCCCAGAGGCCCTGGGACTTTTTTGTTAAGACTCAAAATTATCTTGCATTATATCTTTTTAGTGGCCTGTATTAATTCTGTTTAGTCTAGAGGATTTTGGTTTCTAGGTTTTTAGGTTTTCTGTTATATTCCTTGTTTCATTTGTTTAGTGTTTCACTCGTTTTTTTCCCCCTTGTGATAGTTTTTCTCCCAGTGTATTGTGTTTCTAGTTTATTTATTGGGACCTAACCTTGTGGATTGGCTTTTCTGTGAACTGCCTGCAAGACCAGCTGCATTTTTGTATTACCTGTTTTTTTATTATTATTATTAAGTGCAAAGAGAGATAACAGGTGAGGCAAGACAAAAAAACAGACAGTACATTGGGTAACATGATGGTAACGGTAACAGCAAAGTAATAATCTGGGGTTGCTCCTTTGATTACTGGTGTGTGTGTGGGTGAGAAGATGTACGTCAGTTTGTTATGTGGTATCCACTGTGTGTGTGTGAGAGTGTGTGCGTGCAGGTGTGAATGTGTGTGTAGGTGTGAGTACAGAGGAGAAATTAGTGGTGGTAATGGGCCCAGAGAGAGAAAGAGAGAGAAAAAAATAATAATAAATGAATAAAGATAAAGTTGGGTGGGAGGGAGAGGGGGTATCAACTGAAATAACCCAGTACCAAGTAGTATTGAAAGTTCTCCAGGCAAATGATACCTGCAATCAATTATTTTTGTGCCAAGATCAAGAAAATAATTACTATTTGCCAGAGCATGTGAGCAAAATGGAGTGCGAGCGAGCGGGGAGTGTAAGGATTATGGATGGAGAGCAGAGCGGATTCATTTTATTTTAAATTTGTTACCTCATAGCGGGCTCAGTTTTAAAGTTAGAAACCTAATGAATCCATCGGTACCAACCATGTCATAGTAGCTTTTAGAGAAGGAGGTTAAAGGGACTGCTTGTAAGAATCAGAAATTGGTTGTAACAGCGACACCTGTGGCCGTTAAGTCAACGAAAGTCAGTGTCCTGTTGCTCGCCCTCGCCCGTGTGCACGCGCTACCTGAATGTGAGCGAGCATCCGTCAAAACAGTGAGGCGACACAGCAGAGACTCCGGCCCTGGAGACCAAAGCTACGGTCACCCCCGTGTCCTCTGACCGCGGCCAACACTGTTTTGCAAGACGGGCTTCACTACATATAACTTTGAGGTTTTGGTGCTTCCGTGTAGTTTGTGTTGGAGTCTTGTCTGAACAGTGTAGCCACACGCGAGCGTGCATGGGACACCGACCCGGATTGATTTATACGTGTAAGAAGTTACAAACAGTCCCTTTAAATAACGCTCCAAACTTACACTAAATTCTGGTGAGGAAAAACTATCAAAAGCTGTCCTTCCCGCATTTGGTAGCTTCAACTGTGTTACTTTTAGTCTGGATTATGTGTTTAACTTCTTGGTCTGTGTCTAATATTTTAGTCTGCTCTTGGTTTGTGAAACATGCCGCTCTGCTCACAGTAAACTTGTTCATGTTTGTGATTGGTCACATGCTGCAAACCTAGCCCCTTTCATGTGAATGCGCTCATATCCAGCTAGAGATAGAGTTGATAACCAATGGCCGCTTAGCGTGATCGCGACTGTTAGGGTTAGTGAAGCCAGATAATGAGAAGATACCCTGGGTATGTTGAACAGCCAATGAAGACACAGCTTATTCACTAAGTGTATTTCCCAGTTTATAATGTATTAAAGAGCTGATTGGAGAAGGACTGGAAGAGTGCTTTGTTAAAATAAAAAAAAAACATTCCTGGTAATTAATAATTGATCACTGTCCTATCATTGGAGGTGTTTTTGGAAGTGAGGCCAGCTGCAATGTCAGATTGTCATGGCGACAGTGAGATAAGATGTCAGGGTGTTGTTAGAAGGAATGTGGAAGCTCTCCCCCGGGGAGCTTTTCTGAGATACGTTACGCTTCTGATTGAAATCTAAAATTTCTATACTGCTGATTAACCAAGGGCAAACCAACTAGATTTAGATTTAGATCACCGCAGAACACTCGTCTGTCACTTTGACCCATCATGTCATGTCTATTTGCTCATTTGCAATGGGAGTAATAATAAAAAGGCAGGGCTGGTGAGAGCATGAGGTTGACTCTAAGTGAGATAATTATCAATTCATTTTCCTATTTTACTTTACAGAAGAACGCATTAAAGCATATCTTCTCCCTCATCACGTTAGACTGGTTTATGTTGTGTTGGATGATGAGTCTTCTCCCCCCCAAGCTCTTTGTGTTGTGGGCGTGGGGCTTTGTTGCACTCATGCAGATCCTCTTGGTGTCTTGGTGGCTGATGGATTGTGTGCTCTGCTGTGGCTGAGCCCACAGTCTTAAACGACAGTGAGTTAATTGAAGATGATCTCACAGATAATGACTCCTGACTGGTCCATTTTTCTGCGTTATCCCTTTTTCCTCTCTTTCTTTCAGCACTTCCCCGTTCCTCTCCTGTATTTCTCTTTTATCAAGATCACAAATACAGTCAGTACACCCAATCCTGGCTTCCCTCTTCGCTTCTTCTCTCTGTCATCACGCAAGCATAACCGCTGTGTCACACGCTGGCTATTTGACAGGAAATGGCAAATTCACTGGCAAGATTAGGCCTTCTGATGTTGTTAGATGATAGCTATCTGCGAGCTCCCTTTTACTTTTTTTATTGCCTGCATTCCTCTCTGGACAGGGTGGCTCTGTTTATTTGTCAGAATTCTTATATATATATATATATTACTTGATTCATGCTTATTTTTTATTCTATTCAATTTTATTTATAGCGCATAATCATAACAGAAGGCGGCACTTTTCAACATTTTCTCTCCATCTCTCTAATAGTTTAGCCTTCTGCATGAGTGCAGTTATGATGGTTAGCAGAAGGCTAAACTATTAGCACATTTTCTCTCCATCCCTCTAATAATCTTAAACTTAAACTTTATTAAATTTGTCACATACAAAGAGGTACATACATGAAATGTGACCTCTGCATTTAACCCATCCGAAGCATTTAGGAGCAGTGGGCTTCTGTAAAGCACCCGTGGAGCAACTTGGGATTCAGTGTCTCGTTCAACAATACAACCGCCAACCATGTGGTTAATGGACGACCACTCACTGAGCCCCCAAATAATAATTATTATAATAATAATAATAATAATAAACAGTTTTAGTATATTTTCAGGGTAATAACCGTAATGGTCTTATTTAACCTCATGAACCTGTTGTTTTTTCCTTTAAAATGACATATCATACTTATTTCTCATCCTGTCTTTCTGAATAAGTCTGTATTCACTCTGTCTGAAACGCTCCGTTTTAGCGCCTGTCTCTTTAAGACCTCCTCCTGAAAAAGCCCAGTCTGCTCTGATTGGCTACCTGTCCCGGTTTTCACCACAATTAAAATAATAATATTATACTTACATAGACGTTTATCATGTTCCACTCATTAATTAATTTGTGCGCATGAGATAAGTATATAAGAGAGCCAGCACAGTCCATCCGTTCCTGTCAGTCTTTCACCCGGTGTCTCCATCCTGACCAAAATGTCATCTGAGCTCCACCATTATAATTATAATAGCCTGAGACAAAACAAGTTGAAGAATAATGTACGTAGTTCCAGACAACAATACGTTTCCTCTGAGGGAAACTCTCTACGGGACTCCCAAACTGTCAGTGTGTCATGATGGGGATAGTCCTGTGATTAAAGGGGGAGAAAGAAGTGAATGTGATGAGTCATGATGTCACAGCCTCTAATGCACCACCCTATAATAATACCTTCTTTCTGATCCCAGTCCGTGCTCAAATGCGGCACGGGTGCACCAAGTTAGCCATCCTAATGAAAACGCCTATGGTGCGGGCATATTAGGGTTCACACGTGAACGCGCACGTGCATGAACGTGCGGTACACTTAAGTGTCCCGGTCTGGGGGTTTGAAAATATGGTCACCCTATGTTATGGTGACAAAATACAGTATGAACTTTTATAAACATGTGAATTTGAGTTTACATGCAAGGCTGGGATATGCGATGGAGCTAGCTATGTGTATGCTAGTGATTAACACAAAAGATTGACAGGCTAATTGAAAGAGTAACAGCTGCTCTTCACTACTCTTCTCTCCATAGTCTGAAGAGTCGTGAGATGTTGGAGATGTTGGTTATATAGGAGGAGGCAGGGAAGGGAGGGGGTGTTGGTTGATGACCAAAGCTACCTCCACATATGTTGTCTACCTCCAGATCAGCTAATAGCAGAATTCAAATGCCGGATTTCAACCAGTAGAGAGGGCTGTCGTTATGCATATTTACAACACAATATGTGTAATAGAATTCTTTGCACTAAAGTGTCCAGATTTGGACCTGCATCATTAAGACTTACAGTTCATTGGTTTTCAGCTGAAAAAAAGAATTTGCGCCTTGCGCCTTGACCAAAATAACTGAAGAAGAGCTCTGGTTCCTGCATGATAATGAGGAAAATATTCAAATCCAAAGTGCTATGTTTTTGTTGCTGTAGCCTACTGTTCATTGAATTTACATATTGTAGATGTCTTGGGCCTACTTTGAATATGCCATGCTGTCTGATGACTGAAAATATACTGTTCCCAACACCTTTCCTCTTTTTTTCTTCTCACCACAGCGAGGGAAGAGAACGTGGCCACTTTCCGTGGCTCAGAGTACTTCTGCTACGACCTCTCCCAGAACCCCATCCAGAGCAGCAGTGATGAAATCACGCTCTCCTTCAAGACGTGGCAGCGCAACGGCCTTATCCTCCACACCGGCAAGTCAGCCGACTACGTCAACCTGGCGCTGAAGGACGGCGCCGTCTCCCTCGTCATCAACCTGGGCTCCGGAGCCTTTGAGGCCATCGTGGAGCCGGTCAACGGGAAGTTCAACGACAACTCGTGGCATGATGTCAAAGTGACCCGTAACCTCCGGCAGGTAAGGTACAGGGATGGATGTGCTAAGCTTTCTTAAATCTTATCTTAATGAATGGTATTGATGATGTATAGCAGCTGAGTTGATCAGTGGCACAAATCTGTGTGTCAAAGTTTGGGACTCCCTAAAAATTTGGTATTTCACGTCCTGCGTCACAGCGTTGTGTAACAGAGTGTTGTGCTCCCTAATGCACATTCTCATCCGCTTGCATTGGGTCGTCTCATCACTTTTTTGCTAAACTATAATCTAAAAAGTTGTTTATAAACCTAATCTTAGCTTTAACCCTTAGGATTAAACCTACAGGAGACCTCACGCCTAATTGTAACTTCAAACAGAGATGATTGTTTTAGGGAGTGCGGACACAGAGAGGTGATGACGGCGTGAGTATCAAGAAAACCGCAACAGAGGTGAGAAGGAAATCAACAAAACTATAACGTCAGGACTACATTTTTTATGCGCGACGGATTATCATCACAGTGGAGAATTTATAGGACATTCATCGACCACTACTACTCCCAACAGGACAACATGGACTCTAACCGCAGCAGCTCATTCACCAACCCCGCCTAAAGAAAGAAACAAGACTCACAGAGGACTTATCAACAGAGATCATGGTTAGTCTTCTGTCCAGAATCGACAAAAAACTTAGTATTCTGGTTTCACTTCAAGAGGATATAAAAGAGCTCAAGTCAAGTCTGGAATTCACCCACAATCACATCATAAACAACACACTACAGTCATCTGTAAAAATATTAACCCATCAAATTGAAACCGTCACCAGAGAGAACGAAGTAATGAAAGAAACTATATTGGACCTGCAAACTCGAAGCATGTGTAACAACCTCATCTTCTTCGGCATTCCCCAAATTACAACCCCGAGATGAAGATGAAAGACTTCATGAAAACTCAACTTACACTCCCACCGAACACAGCAAACAACGTAACCTTCCATCGAGTACACCGCATCGGCACACCGTCAACTGGAGGACCCAGACCAATCATCGCAAAGTTTGAACATTTTCAACAGAAAGAACTGATCCAAAGCACAGGGAAAGGAAAGGAAGGGAAACAGGAACTAATTTCGGTCCGAACCACCAATTTCCGTGTGAAATAAATGAATGCCGCAAAGTACTGTTCCTGATCCTGTACCCGATCCTGAAGGACAGCAGGATAATCAACGAACGAGCGTACCTGGTGGTGGACAAACTTTACATTGATGGCCAAAAAAACAAAGTTAATTCCGTGGCTCTTTTATACATACCATATACATCATAATGATAAACATATCGCACCTGTAAATGTCTCATTGGCTCCACACATTTCTTTCTGATTTGTCCTTGTTTTGATTGATTCTTTTCCCTCTCATTTTCTCTACTCACTCAACGTCTTATTGGCTCATTGCAAACATACACACACTCGCGTACATGCACACGCTCAGACTGTCTATATTGTCAATTGTCAAGTATGCACACACACACAGAGCTCAAACTCTTAAAGGGATAGTTTGGGTGTTTGAAGCAGGGTTGTATGGGGTACTTATCCATAGTAAGGGGAATTACTTACAGTAGATAAGAGGACGGTCCCCAGCTTGGATAAACAGACAGGGGTACCAGAGCAAAACAATACAGTGCTGTGGACAGGGGTGGCAGAAAAACGTATTTTAACACCTAAAAGAAAGGTTCACCTAAGAAAATCAATATAGTAACAAGGCAAAAGTGAGCAAAGATGGCCAAATGGCCAAAGGTTTTGCCCTTTTGGAACTAATGGAATTAGTCTATTGAGCACAATCTCGGAGTTCTGCTCCGGAAACGAAATTGAAGTCGAAAAAAATTACAGTTTTTGGCCAAAATTTCAAATATTTTGGGCATCCTGGACTTCTACCCCCAAAATGCACAACTACAAGAAGTTCCTAAGTTAAATAGTTTCCAAGTTCTTCTCCGGAAACGAAAATCTGACAAGCGATTTTTTTAAAGCCTGAAAACAGAGCCATGAGGAGGTGCAGAAGTCTAGTTTTCTCTCAGAACACTTGAATTACAATATGCTGAAAGGTTATTATGGAATTTTTGCCCAATGATGCCAAAAAACATTCTGCCTACTGCAGGTTTAAGGAATGAAGTGAAACATTGTTTTACTGACATATGTACTAACTCCATCACATTTCATCATTTGGTTTTCATTTGATTTCCTGTATTAACAAACCCATTGTTCAATTGTTTAAATTTGTTTCTTACCCATCCCACTTTTCTGCAAAGCAAAGAGGCATTGGACTGGCCATGGCAAACACACTTCATTTTATGGTAGATATCATTGTTATTGTCATTTTTTGGTTTGCTGTGTACTTCTGCTTTACTTTTTTTGTCCTTCTATCATTCACCTGGTTCATCCACTCAAGTTGTTTTTCTGCTTTCCTTTTTCATTTCTTCCTCTTCTTTAGTCACACATAACTTTTGCTTCTCTATGGTTTTACTAAATTTGCTTCATTCCAGATTTTCCTGATTTTGGTGATGATATTATGGAAACTACCAGAAGCGCATTACAACCAAAAAAGAGAGAGACACAAAATCCACACTGGAACTCTGCACTATATGTGCTACATACACTCACTACACTATACAGTATCTGCATGGCCTGACATGGACGGAAGCCTCCTCACACCAGACACTCATTTTCATTCACACTCCTGAACAGGTGGAAATTCAAGGCAACCCACATGGCAGTAGAACACTGGATAGCTACCAATTCAACTGGAAATACTTGGGCTTGAAATACTTTTTTCTGTGTACTTTCATTGCATGTAACTTTTAAAATGACCTGGACCTAAAACTTCTTTTACTGCACCATTTGGTATATTTGTCCTTCTTTCTCTTCACTATCGCCACAGCCCCAGCCGACTGCTGCGACACTGTACAGTAAAATAAATTCAAATTGTACATGGTCATAGTCCGGGTCATTTTGAAATTGATTCCATTGAAAATTTCAGCAAACTTCGGATGGAAAGCATTTACTAAACAAAACCATTATTTTTTTTACTAAACCTAACAAAGTAGTTGTGTTGCTTTCTTGTTTTGTTTTGGTGTAATGTACAACGTTAACCTTGTGTTTAAAACTGCGACCGTAGTCCGGGAAAAAATACGTTCTGTGTCGTTTAGTTGTATGGGAGCGTAATTTAGTAGGAGACAGGGTTGGCTACTCACTGTGTCACTGTGGCCATTCTGTGTGTCCTGCATGTTTGCATTCTATTTTGTGTGGTGTGACACTAACTCCTCCCTCCTCTCCGTTGGTTGTCAGTGTTTTTTGTCTGCTCCTGCATGTTATTTCTAGTATGTTAATTTCTCCCTCACATATTCAGACACAAAAGGAGATCAAATAAAAACAGTAAACACCACATGGTTTGTGCATTATTAGTGCTACATGAAAATGCAAATAAATACCTGTTTGTCCAGCCCGTTCTCATTCCCAGGGCGTCAAATACAGACGCTTTGTCTCGGACGTCGGCATTTGATACCACACAAGGCACCCCTTTACCGGCGGTATGCGGTGTCCATTATTTACAATGTAAAGCCATCTGTGGTAACAATAAACGCTCAGAGTGGTGCTGTGGTGACGTAGTTTAAAGAGTGAAAGACACACCGGTGGAGGGAGGGGTCCAACAAACACAAGGCTTTCATCCAGGAGACCTCTCTTCATGTCCCGTGTGTTAAGTTTCACGTTACAATCAGCTGATCGGTCGTGTCCCGTCTTCACAACGTCCAGTCACATTTTCACTGTACAAACGTAGTGATTTGAAGTCAAACCATGTTGGAGTTTTTTTTCGTAAACCTTACTATAATGGTTTAGTTGCCTAAAACTAAGCAAGTGTTTTTGTTTAATTCACAACATTGAGCTGAAAAGGGACGGCGAGGGGTCCGACAAAGCGTCCGTATGTGACGTGTTAGGATGAGAAAGTGTTGTTTTGTCAGTGTCTGGAGCTAAATTCACCTAATTTACATCTTTGTTTTGACATTTTACTAACCCTATCAATAGTTTCAACTCCCACAAATAGCATCTACTAACTTACATCAAAATAAAGAAAATGATGGGCTGTCAGATTTTCTTTATATCTGTCCAGTCTGATCGATAACACATCACCAGGTCTGAGATTAGACCTGAGTGAGTTCTGAAACACTGGGTCACCTTCTATCCTTATTATATTTCCACACTCACTGCTCATTCCTCACTGTCAGGTGACTATATCGGTGGATGGGATTCTGACCACCACTGGCTACACCCAGGAAGACTACACCATGTTGGGCTCTGATGACTTCTTCTACGTGGGTGGAAGCCCCAGCACCGCTGACCTGCCTGGATCTCCAGTCAGCAACAACTTCATGGGCTGTCTCAAGGAGGTAAAGTTCCCCATTAATTAATTTACTGCATGTTGGAGTGAAACTTGGTGATCATTACTTGCTATACAGCTCATGTCTATTTGTCCATGCCATCTCTGAGAGAAAAAATAATATCTGTCTGTTTAGCTGCTAGATGTTCCACTAATTAGATCTCCCGTTTGGTACTGGGCAGGTCGTGTACAGTGGGTTTATCAGAGCTTGTTTGCTGCACTGTCTGAAAATGGGATCGATGATAGCAGTGGCATTCAATCATAAAATAAATCTACATGCAATAAAACCAAAGCAGCGAGCCTGATGTCCCAGAAATACATGAAATGGCCACAACCTGTTAACAGCGCATTACATGGTGGAGACTCTAGGAACCTCAAGTAACCCTGCATTCTGGGAGTGCAGTGCTCTAGTCGGGTAATAGGGTACTATGAGCTCTTTTTTGTAAGTTTTGGATAGCGGAACGCTACATTACCCATGTTCCTTTAGCCACTGTTAGGCAGAAGTGGAGCATTCGACTACTGTACTACCATTCCTCTTCATATTGCCGTAGCTATGACAAGAACATACTGAATGTGCTCCTTAAAAGACAAGTGGTCATCAATTAAGAATGCTAGATATTTAAAAGTAGATACCAACTCAATTTGTTGACCATTTCTCGTTACAATGTTCTCCGATAGTGCTGATCTTGCTGTTTTTGAAGTGGTAAAGAACAGGTTGCAGATGACAAAGCTGCTTTTGTACCCTATCAAAAGCATGTTGTAGATATTCAAAGGCCTTAGCAGAAGTGGGTGCAGAACAGTAGATGACAGTGTCATCAGCGTAGAAATGAAAGGCTGAGTTTGGAATATTCTGTCCAAGGTTATTTATGTATATAGTAAATAATAACAGGCCCAGAACTGAACCTTGAGGGACCCCCTTTTTTACTTGCAATACCTCCGAGGCAGAACCGTTAATCTGTACTGCCTGGGTTCTGCCTGTGAGATAATTTGCAAACCACCCAACTGCTTGACACATTTTGATGTGAGACTTGGTTGGTATATTTCACACCTTCAGCTTATTGTTCTGTCACTCGCAGTGTAAAATTTCAGAGTGAGTTATTGCCAATTGTTCAAGGTGTTTGTATTATCCACTGTATAATCAAATGCAGTCGGAAATTCCCGACACTTGCCATGATATTTCACAACTGCTTAGCACTTCCATACCAAAAGACAACTGTCTTTTCAACTGTTATCAGCACTTACACATCCACACGTTCCACAGTTACATGTTAACCCATATTTCATTATTTCATCTCTTAGTCTTATAATTATGCTTCTTTTGCTGTCAGCTCAGACACTCCAGCTGACATACAGTGCTTACATTACTTATTTACTTTCAGTACTTACATCTTCTTGTATCACCATTAAAACTTCAAATGACACTTCAACTGTTTTCAGTGGTTCCCCTTCAACAGATGCTCTCAGCACCTTCACTTCAACTAACGTCAGTTGAACTGCTTTCATCACTTACACCTCAACTGACTCATCAGCTCTTTGCAGTGACATTTGACCTCTTGCATTGCTTCAGCTTCAAATGACACTTCTTGAAGTGCATCAATTGTTCAACTATTCCCATGCAACATTTCAAAAGCAAAGAGGAAACACAATGTACCCTTCGCTAAGCCCCTCCCTAGAACGGCCACTGTCCAATCCCACGATAGCAACTACCAACCAGGTGAAGGAGGCCTGTCAAGCTTTCAGCGGGGTGTATGGAACCTGCAAGTCCGAGTTTAGAGGGAAGTGTTTGATTTGATCACTTTTCCGAGGCCAAAAAACCTCACTCGCAGCTGAATCCATCTAATCAACTAAAACTCTTTTGTTTGCTCCAAGGTAAGACGCTAATAACGTTAGCTAGCTCAGCGTGTTCACAAACAAAGACGTTTGAATATTTGCGGAGGTCTGCGCTCTCCGAGTGCCATTCTATATCCTGTATATGTTTGTCCTTCACTTGAGTTGTCAAGACGCGGGGTGTCTGTCGCTTGCATTGGGAACGATGGGCTTCTCCCTCTTTTAATGGCCTCTTCATACACAATACTCTGCTGGCAAATTATACTGTGAATATAGTTCTCAGATGCAGGTTGTAGTCCTTTCTGTCTACCTCTATCTGATATTTAAAAATGATTATTCCAAAAATCTGTCATTATTTCCAATATGTCTCACTGATATCGTTGAAAACATCATATAACATGCCAGGTGCGGAAGCTTGACAGGCCTAGCAACAGTAACCAAGGGGTTGAGGGGCCTCGCGAAGGGTCAATTCAACTTCAGAAATAAATTTCAATTCATAATATTTGATGTTATTCATGCATTAGACCCCCACAATACACAATAAACCCCAGATCAAATGTTTTATATGCTCACATAGGACAGAGAGAGAACTGGGGACTTAAAAGCTCAGGAAGTATTCACAGTTACTGATGTCATCTCAGCACACGCACATTATCAAAGTGACTTTTAAGGGAGCTCATTGGTTCTGAGTTGCTTTGCTTATACCAATTTTAGGGTGTATGAGTTAATGCACGTGCACACACACGCACACACAAATATATTGTTCCCTCAAGCTGGTGATGTCATATCTTTGCACTTGACTGGAGCCAGTTGCTGCAGCACGTGGCAGCAGGGACTTGGCTTTCTCTATCACTGGTCGACGGTGACACACACACACCCACACACACAGAGAGAGAGAGAGTACACAGCATCGTATGGTCGGCAGGGAGAGGGAGGAAGTGGCGCAGTAGCCATTTAATTCCCCTCTGGCCTACTTCCTGCTCTGTGCCATGCTGGGCAGGTTAGCGATCCCCTGTACCACCCACCACTCACACACATGTAAGCACGCACATCCTTGTCTTTGTTGCATTGTAGGACCACCAAACCAGACCATCCATTTTGGGAACCACCCCTCCTGAAGGTTGTACAGTATCCTGTAGTGTATTTAACAGAGAAATCACTTCAAATTATCAATCAGACAAAGTAGAGTTCCCTGACCAGACTAGAACCAATCTCTCCTGGGGACTTGCCAGGTAATAACTTACATGTGGGGTCAATATCTACACACTGTCTGGTTTTTCTCTCTTCCTGGGTACCACTTAACACAAAGTCAGGTCAAACTTACTTAGTGGAACCACATAACACATGGTGGTGAAGGTGAATGCTGTGGAACCATGATGCAGCACGGTATTTACTAGCTGGAGCTTGGATGTCATGTTATGCAATTGTACAACACAGTCATTTTCAATTCCAGAGCACCAACTAAGGTTTAATGCATATTTAGTTTACTTGATTATTATATTATTAGTCTCTTAACCTGCTGTGACACCTACACTGATGTACCCTCTACGTTCACAACCCTCCCTTTAGTCAGAAAGTAGTTCCCTTTCTCTGGTCTGAGATTGTTTTCGGTTATTGCGGCACAAATGTAGTGAATTTGCAGGGGTGCGTTATTATTTTTCATATAGAGGATACTCTATATTTTGAGGTCAAATTGTGTCAATAATTCAAATTCAATAGCCATCAAAGTCAACAATTGTCTTGTCTTTGTGACTTAAAGCAATGCAATCTAGTTCAGAGCTCTCCTATCAATCGATGATAATGATTACAATTTTCTCTATGAAACCAGGTAGTAAGTGCACATAAGTATCCCCATTTAAGGTCAGAATTATGAGAGGACAAACGTCTCTATAAGTAACAACATTGGAATGATAATATGACCTTTATTTATATGGGTAGTGACATTAAACCTCTTCTATAAAAGTATCATGGATGAAAAAGGTTCAGGCCAAAATGCTTCAGATTATCTACATCTGCTGTAACGGTAGTGGCTTTTTTTATTTCCTATTTTTTTTATGAGAGACTTAGGTCATTGGATGAATTTTAAAGCTCAAAGCTTTTATTATTATTATTTTGTTTCTTATTTGTTCCAGTAAGGTACCAAAAAAGAACAGCACTTGGTTGGACACAAAGGTTAATTAAAGCTGGACTCTAGGAAACCTATGTCAAATTCTCACTTGTTTTTTCCCGGCACTTTATAGACTAAAAAATTAAATCAGTGCAATAATTGACCGATTAATAAATAACAAAAATAATTGTTAGTTACAGCCCTTGTGCTCGCAAAATCCTAACTGCTCTAAACTTTTGATAACTCCCTCTATGGGTTAACAGAACTGCCACAATGACACAAAGTACCACAGTACTACCTGCAGCGTTTCTTTATCCTCCAAATACAAAATAAGAATAGAGATGAAATGAGAGAAATACAAGTAAAAAATGATAACATATCACAGAGAGAAAGAATTTGAGGAGATTGAATACAAAATTAGAAACTGCAATAACATAATGAGAAATTTTGAGATGAGTGCAACAAGGTTGAAATGTGTTAAGATGAGATGAGATTACATGAGAAATGACAGTCATAAAATTAATTTTGGTGAGATAATATTAGGCAAGAGGGGTAAGAGGAAGAGATGAGGTGACATAAAGTGAGGTTAGGTTAGATAAAGTTTCGGACGAAAGGAGATAAAGTGAAATAACATGGCAGTAGATGATGGGAGATAACAGATGGGGAAATGAGTTGTGATAATGTGAGATAACATACAATAAGAGAAAAGAGATGAGATAAAAAGAGATGAGCCGAGAGGTCAAAGTAGAAACAGTGAGGGAAGATTACCTAAAAAGAGATCAGATCAAATAAGAATAAAGGATAACAGAGAAGATGAGATATGATGAGAGTAGACAAAATAAGTAAAATTAAAATAAATGTTGGTCAGCAGTAACATCATTCTTCTGATGAGCTCTCACTAAACTAAACCTGTTTCCTCCAAGGCCAGTCACCTCCTCCAGATTCGTATGTTATCTCTTCCCCAGCGTCGATGTCCCTCAGAGCAAAGAGACAGAGGTGTGGTTTGCCCTCTGCTATGACCTTCTTCATCTTACAGTTTGGGTGCTTGTGGTCATCATCGACCAGCCTTCCTAGACTGTCATCTTCTTGAGCTGTATCAACACTCCAAAAAGATTTGAATAACTTAATAGGCTTCATAAACTAAATCCTTAGTTGAATTTTTTAACAATTTACCACCAGTCCCTAAAAAGAGAACTTCAGGTGAGATCATCTTATCAGACAATAAAGTATTTTCTATTCTTCGCCATTCCAGTTTTCAGTGTTGATGTGGTGCACCTGAATGCACCATCAGTCCCTGACGTGGCCACACTTTTTAACCGTCCAAAGCGATGTGTTGAGATCACGAGATGAGTGCAACCCGCGACTGATCGCAGCTCTCTGAAGTGTAGATGGCGTGACCGAAGTTCAGTACTGTGATGGAGAGTTTTCAGAGACACCAGAACGTCTTGTTATCTCTCTGTGAGGGATTCCGAGGGAGATCTGCATCCATTCCTCTCCTTCCTACATCCTGTCAGTCTGCCTATGACATCATCAGTCTGTCAGCAAATGGGAAAAGAAGTTGCCCTTTAAAATGCCTGATTAAAACCTGTATTCTACATTTTTAAATAGATTTTTAAATTCTTTGCTTTATTACTATTTACTTGACTCTCATGCTCCTCCGTATTATTAGTCCTTGCAATATTAAAAGTAAACTTAAACTTTACTTGTAATAACATACTTTGTGTTCTGATTAACAGAAAAATAAATTGTAGACAAAATAACCCCGTAAAACTGGTATTGGTAAACTGGTAAAACTGCTTTTAGGACACGGCGAGTTCTCTCCATCATTACGGTTGTTGTTGAATTATTCCTCGTTCAGCTTGACCTGATGTCACATTTCATTTTCAGTTAATGAAATTGACTTTGCATGACTCCCTTCATGTGGTGCATTCAGTGCGTGCGAGGCAGACAGACAGCCGCGGTAGTAGAAAAAAGTAGTAAAAAATCCATTTTTGGGAGTTGTGAATCAATTCAGAATCTTAGAAGATAAGAATTGCAATTCTTACATAAATCATTTTCCCCCACCCCTTAAAAGCTTCTGAAACCGACTGCCTTTCATTTTCCACAGAACAAAACAGTAGACACACCGGCACAGGCCGGTCACAAACACACCGTCTGAAAGATTGTCATTATACCTTCTCCCTCCTAACCACAGGCCCACCCGCCCACACATCTGCAGCACCCACCAGCTCTCCCTCTGTCTGCTGTCCAGCACCCTCTCATCCTCCACTCCCCGCCATTAGGGCTAATTTGCCTGCTGCCAATGCTCTTGTCCTCGCCATGCACAGAGCGGCATTACGGATAAATGTTTTGTTACCATGGCACCAGGTACTGGTCGCCATGGGTAGCCCCTGTGGCTGGCTGGCCCATGATTATTATGCCTTTCATAAGCCAGCAATTACAGAGAAAGCCTACATCTCAAAACCTACAAAATACATAATGGCCTACAATAACACATAATTGCTGTAATTGTCATTGTCATTACACCTCCATCAACCTCTCATATGGAGCCTTCTGGCAGCGCCTGTATTACTGTAGCCAACAAAGAAACACAAAGGATGAGCAAAACAGCACTGACTGCTCATCTCAGGTTCCTGCAGTAGTAACAGTACACTGTTACTGTAATTACATATTTTTTTATAGCATTTGTACCACTCATTAGTAGTAATCGGTCTGATTTCTCTTCTTCTGAATACAAAAAATAAATGTTTCCTTACTTCTTCTATACAGATACATACAGTACATCTACATAGAGATAAAATACTCAACAGTATACGTAGTTATAAGCAGTTAAATCTAGCTTCATTTTGACCACATGCAACTGTTAAAAGCTGTATACACAGTCATGAATAAGTCAAAAGAATCCAGCAATATAATATATTATAACTAGTGGTGGAATGTAATGAAGTACATTCACTCTAGGATCACACAAAGGTTGCATGCCTGGGAGGAAGGGGAGTAGGCGGTGCCATTAGTGATGAGCATGGGCTCTTTGATTAAGCTGAGGGTGGACTTGGAGCCGATGAGGAGGAGCTGAGTTTTGTCACTGTCGAGTTTGAGCAAAATTTGTTGCATCCAGACTTTTGTTACAGACAGGCAGGAGTCAATGTCGGAGAGGGGTGGTGTTTTTGGTGCTGAGGTATATCTGGGTGTCATCGGCATAGCAGTGGAAGTCCAGGTCGAAATGGTGGATAATCTGCCCGAGGGGGATGATGTAGATGATGAAGAGGAGTGGGCCGAGTAAGGAGCTTTGGGGAAGTCAAGTCAATTTTATTTGTATAGCCCAATATCACAAAACAAACCTTCACCAAAAAAAACTTTTAACAGGGAAAAATGGAAGAAACTTCAGGAACTGAGGAGGGATCCCTCTTCCAGGATGGACAGACGTGCATTACATGTTTTGTGTACAGAGTAACAACATAATGAAAATACTAGGGCTGTCAAAGTTAACGCGATGATAACAGGTTAACGCAAATTTGTGTTAACGTCACAAATTTCTTTAACACAACTTGCGATTTAGCCCGGCTGCTGATAAATATTTGGGAGGTTGTAGCGGCTCAGTTTGAAAGCTAGTGAAGATACTGTCATCTTATGAAACTAGAAAAACCTAATGAATCCATTGGTACCAACCATGTCATAGTAGCTTGTCGTGGAGGAGGTTGAGTAAGGGATAATGTACAGCGAAACGGTCATTGTTGTGAAAGAATCCCCGACAGGGCCATGCTGCGATCTTTCATCGCTCTGAAGGGGATTCTTTCACAACAATGACCCGCTAGCTGTACATTATCCCGCTTATTACACGGCTACTTACTGAAGAAATCAATATTTTGACACAAACACGGTCCTCCAGAGTCCGACATCAGAGCTGCACCCATAGCAACGGTCCTTTATACATAGCAACGGTCTGTTTTAAAGAAATTACCGACCTCAAAACGCTGTGATTGACCAATCAGAGTCGAGTATTCAACACAGCCTTGTAATAAATAACGCTATAAACTTATGCTAAATTCTGGCGAAGGAAAAACTATCATGACCATTTTCAAAGGGGTCCCTTGACCTCTGACCTCCAGATATGTGAATGAAAATGGGTTCTATGGGTACCCACAAGTCTCCCTTTTACAGACATGCCCACTTTATGATAATCACATGCAGTTTGGGGCAAGTCATAGTCAAGTCAGCACACTGACAAACTGACAGCTGTTGTTGCCTGTTGGGCTGCAGTTTGCCATGTTATGATTTGAGCATATTTTTTATGCTAAATGCAGTACCTGTGAGGGTTTCTGGACAATATCTGTCATTGTTTTGTGTTGTTAATTAATTCATTATCAATATTGATAAATATATACATTCGTCCACTCCCATGTTAAGGTACATTTTAAACAGATAAAAAAATGTGTGATTAATTTGCAATTAATCACGATTGTGATTAATGTGATTAATCTCGACTAAATATTTTAATCGATTGACAGCCCTAGAAAATACAACGTAAACAATCCATATGACAAAACACCTTGTGTGACTGTGGATGTGACAAAGGTGTGGTTATGTAGGGAGATGGAAGTGTGATCTGTTGGCTGAGTGCAGTGCCTTTGATACCAAGGCCTTCAAGTCTGGTTGATGGTATCTAAGGCTGCACTCAGGTCAAGGAGGATGAGGATGTTAAAGGGGACCTATTATGCTTTTGTTCTTTTCCCCTTTCCTTTAGTGTGTTATATAGATTTTTGTGCATCTTAAAAGATCTGCAAAGTTACAAAGGCCAAAGGGAGTTCCTCTTCCCCACAGAAACACTAGTCCTGAACTGCCTGAAACGCCTCGCTTGAAGTCCCGCCTTTTCTTCTGTAACGTGGTGATGTCACCAAGTAACACATTTGCATAACGGCTAGTTTGGCACACCCTCAAACAAAGCTAGTTAGAGCAGAGCTGGAGAGTGGAGTCCAAAGAGTTTGGTTCGGTTGACCAATCACAAGCAGAGATGAGGAGGTCCCAGGTTTCTTTGCTGTGGGCTGGAGGGGTTCAGATGGGTTATTGGAGTGGAGGTGGGTTTTAGAGTTGTGTGGCAACGATGCGTTCCGGGTTTTTGAGAGGAAGGAAAGGTTGGAGATTGGCTGGTTGTTGTTCAGGCAGGATGGATCAAGATCAGTTTTTTTTGAGGATTGGGGGTGACAGCATCAGTTTTGAAGGTGGAGGGGACAATTCCATGGGACAGTGAGGAATGAAGAAGTTGGTGAAGGTGAGGACATAGGACAGGAAGGCGGGTATTCAACAGGGGAGTGGGGAGGCTGAGAGGGATGGAGAGGAGATGGGCAGCAGTAGGGACTGCTGGGTCTGCCACAAGAGACAGTGATTTATTAATAGTGGTGATTTTGTGTGCAAAGAATTTCAATAATGGAGTAAATGTGACGCGTTACTACAACCGCTGCTTATCAAGGCATCTGGCCTCCTCTTCCCTCACATATACTGTACATGTTTTGACAGCATGAGCAGCAGTCTAATTTGTTTATATTATATCGTGATGTATAACATGAGCAAATTACTCATTTTTTATTTGCACCACAGTAAAACAGTTTTTCATCAGTTCAATATAAAGTAATTGCTGAAACTCAAAATAAAGCACTGCTCCTGGTTATATATTTACTAAAATAAAGGTCCCCTCAGCACACCACTGCCACACACACACACACACACATCACTCACTGACATGCCTTTATACCTCACCAGGTTAAGGCTTGTGTTTATCTACAAGTACCATCTGCCTCAGTCAGAGGAGCCCTTCACATATTTCACTACAGTGACTGGAGAGGATCCCAGCTCATATCGGGTTTTCTGCAAAGGAAATGATGCCACCCTGTGGGCAAAACCACACACTGCAAAAGCTCTGATCTTGCAAAAAACACTCCTTGGAGTGTCTCATGGCAAGACCACGTGACCCATAATACTACAACACAGGCGAAGGAAGGATTACACCAAAATGGATATACACTATTTTAGTTTAGTTTAGTTAGGCAATATTACCAGCTGTCAACTTTCTTTTATTCAAAATCTCTCGTATTACATGTGTGTAATATGTGTGTGTGTGTGTGTGTGTGTGTGTGTGTGTGTGTGTGTGTTGCCAGAGTGTCTGTGTGTTGACCTGCAGTCTCACAAATCCAGTCTGTGCCGTTACTGACAGTCCATGCCGACAATCTGGTGGATTCCTCTCCGTGACCATGGCTGAGAGTCATTTCTGGATAGCCATACATGCAGCACACACACACACAAACACACACACGCACGCACGCACGCACGCACGCACGCACGCACGCACACACACACACACACACACACACACACACACACACTGTCAGTGGGCAGAGATTTATGGACAAGGCAGATATCTAGACATGAAAAATGTTTGTGTCCCTCAGTGCCTACACACACACACACACACACACACACACACGCACACACACACACACACACACACACACACACACACACACACACACACACACACACACACGCGTGCTCACACATTGCGTTTTGCGCGATTTTTCTGTATTAAACCAAGACCATGATCTGTCAAACTTCATTGCAAAGTTCTTTCCAGATTCAAAGATTTATAGAATGAAAATTAAAAACTCAAAATCCCATGTATGCCCCCCCCCCCCCTTATATGACATATAAACATTAGGAACATGAGAGCACATATATTAGGCAGCGCTGAGCTCATACATAAAACGGAGGTGCAAGTGCAAAATAAGAGAAATGACTTGAATAAAATAACATGACACCGTGGGCTGCTTTTCCTCCTGTCCTCCACCAATTTGTTGAGTCATCATCCGCTACAGGGCCGCAGTCACTATGAGTAGATATTATATTGCAAGATTGGATATTTTGGCAGGAGAACAAAATGTAATTGACGTTGTTACTGAAATGTTCAGCACATTTGCGACAACCTCCGGTTCTGAAAAGTGAAGCCAATGAGAAAATGAGCCTGTTTGTCACTTGATTCAGTAAACATTGTAAATATGAGTTTATGGTCTCAATCGCTAGTTTCAAGTCTTCTTCAATAGAGCGTGATGTTCATTTAGTACATTATGGTCCCATTTAGAGTCAAATAAAGCAGGGAATGCTTTAGGGCGGGGCTACCTTATGATTGACAGGTCGCTACCACGGCGTTGTCCGGTCTGGGAGATGTCCGTGTTATCGTCTTTGAACTTTAACCCTTTCACAGTGTGTTTTCACTTCATCAAAGTTAATCAGAACCTTTTTGGTCACCTGGAAAAGTCTTACTCAGCGTTCGGTTGTACTTAACTCCACCCTCTAGTGTCACTTCTGGTTGCAAAAAAAAAAAAGATGGCGACGACCAAAATGCAGAACTTGAGGCTACAAAATCGTAGTCCACAAACCAATGGGTGACGTACCGGTGACTACATCCACTTCTTATAGTTTTATAGAGATTTGCCAATTAACAACATTTCCTCAATATGTTACTAGAAAACATAATCCAGCTGGCATCACGTTTCCTTCCAAAGACATTTGCTGTTGCAAATTAGTTGTATGTAAACGTTATAACTAAATACTTGACATTATCTGTGTGGTTGAATAGCTGATTTTCAAAAATAATTATGGCTTTTGAGCCATGTAAACATTTTCACTTCCTCACAAGAAATATCAAAATACATTGAGTGGAAACACAATGAAATATGCTGAGTATAGCCCCTCTGCTTAATAGGCTCTAAGAATACCAAGGTTCTTTTTTTTCTCCTTATGTCCGATGCTTTAGTATATTGTGTGGGGCGGAATCAGTTTGATTGTGTCTTGTGGAAATTCTGATGGAGTAGTGACATTAGAATCTGGTAGATATATGGGCTGGCAATCTAAAAAAGGTAATTTCAAGCCTGAGTCATATTGTGTCACATTGCTCATTCTCACACACTGATAAGAGGGTGTGTGTGTGTGTGTGTGTAATGGTGTGTGTCGTGAGGCCTGGTTGAGGAGATAATGCAGTGATGGATTTCTATCATCTGGCCATTGTCAAACATTTTCAATCACTTTCTGTTGCTTTAGACATAACTCTAATACTTCTATATATACAGTTTGTGTGTATGTATGTATACTGTGTGTGTGTGTGTGTGTGTGTGTGTATGTGGAGTGCGTGTCGGGTAGCCCTCAGCCTGCTATCAGTCTCTGCAAAATGCTTCATTCTCATGTTAACCTGCAGCCTGCGTCTGCAGCGTGCTGATAAAGCTCCCGCTTGCATGTTGAAAGGCCCGTTTGCTATTATTGTTCAGAGGTGGCAGGGACCTGAAAGTGACTTGTCAAATTGTCAGCTACACCCGCCGTTCCCACAGCCACCTCGCTGCCATATAGCCCCCCTTTCTTCTTCTTCTTCTTCACGTCTAAAGCCACATTTCATATGATTAATGCTCTCTTTTATCAGCAAGCATTAACAGGGGCAAATGTGTACAGTAACCACATCAAATGCATTTTGTGTCCAGCATCTTCTCATGGTCATATCCCAGAAAAGGGACCATCCTGTTTTGGTAGCAATACTACTACTACTACTGTTACTACTACTACTACTACTACTACTACTACTACTACTACTACTACTACTACTACAGTATGGCTGTAACTATACATTGGCTGTTACACTGTTACAGGAAGCTGCGATGCAGAACTTGGAGACATTTTTTTTTCTATGACATATTCATGATTTGAATCTACATCCAGTCTAGTTTGTAGTGTTTGTAGTTGTCAGTTGTTTGTCTTTCAGATTTGATTTGATGACAACACTGCTTTTCACTGTTTGGAGTTTAAAGGTCCCATATCATACTCATTTTCAGGTTCTTACTTGTATTTGGTGTTTCTACTAGAACATGTTTACATGCTGTAATGTTCAAAAAACACTTTATTTTCCTCACACTGTCTACCTGAATATACCTGTATTCGCCCTCTTTCTTAAACGCACCGTTTTAATGCATTGCAATGGAATTGCGTTGCTAGGCAACAGCTTGGGTCCATGTTTACTTCCTGTCAGCTGATCTTATTCAAATCCACTGCAACAGGAAATAAACTGGGACACATTTAGAATGTTCATGTTTAAAACAGTCTAATGGTCTAAATATTGTATATTTGTGACATCACAAATGGACGGTTTGTTTCAAACGCGCAATTTCTGAATTCGAGCTGTGTGTGTTTCTCCATATATTGAGCGTTCTGATAGTTTAACAGGATTTATATAACATTTAAAGCTGCTTTTTACAACATGGGACTTTAAAGCCTTTTTTTAATTACTTTATTTTTATAGTTTTTGTTGTTGTTTTTGGAGAACTGAACTGACATATTACCAGTAGTGATAAAACACAGCTCATATGTTATCAGTAGTCAGCTTTGTGTTAAGGGTTAAGCTCTGTTTTAATTAATGCTTTCTAAAAAGGCCAATGTACTGGGGACCCCATTCAAAAGCACCTAATTGCAGCATATGCAGTTAAAAATGTTTGCTATGGTTAGGGGCGGGGTGGTGTGTGGGGGGAGGAGACAGACACTGATGCAGCTATGGAGTCAGATCAGTCTCAGTTTTAATGAATGCACACAGAAGGATTCACAATTTTATTTAGTGATTTATATAGAAATGACCCTCTCCACAAAAAAATGTTTCACTGCACACAAAAATAGTTATCGTTGAATATAAATGTAAAGAAATCCACATAAAAAATGAAGGTTCACAAATATATTTCTAATGCACACACAAATATGTGTATTTTATGTGTAATTTATATATAAATCACAAAATACATTTGTGAATCCTTCTGTGTGCATTTGATAATACTGAGACTGATCTGACCCCTATGCAGCAGATACAGACTTACTCATGTGCTCGGGTCTATTTTTGTTTTACATAACTTGAAAATGAACTGTAACTTTCCTAAAATAGTAATAATCTGGAGAAAACAGTTTTTAACCACAGTGGAACTTGTTTTTTGAAAGGCTAAACAATGGAAAATATGGAATGAAACAGAATATTTCATCAGATAAAAACATGTAGTGAATTTTGGAAATAATTAGGATCTCTCTTTTTTCAATACATTTTGACTTTTGGATTGAGGACTGAGGAAATAACAGAGATGGACTGGAGCGTTGTGTCACTCGCTCTATGTGTGTTTGAGAGAGAGGAGGGAAGAGAAGGTGGAGGGTAGGTTAATGTTTCTGTAAGTTTAATAAGATAACTCGGTGTAGCACTACTTCATCATATTTTGTTTTGATTACAATCAGATGAGCATGTTGTCTTGTTCTTCTTCCGTTTGTTTTTGTTTTTGTCTCCATCACAAATATCTGTCCCTTCTGTAACCCTACAGACTACCTGTCTGAATGAACACCTTTGCTACCGTGGATGTATAAAGAGCCGATTTGTTTACTGTTCCGCTGTGAAAAAGATTCTGACATCAAAACATTTTCCCCAGTCACGCACGCCCCACCTGCCATTGCTATAGTCCCAGGAAAAAAAAGAGAGGCATAAAAATAAAACACCAACAGGGCATGAAGTAAGGATCACCTCAAGTCCATATGAGTCTCAGGTCTAGTCCACACGTACACAGGCATTTTTGTAAAATACCATCCACACAAGTATGGTTTTAAAAAAATCTCCATCCAGACAAACAACAATCAACACAATTGAAACGCTGTCAAAGCCACTGGGCAGTTTGGGACACACACACACACACCGGTGACTGTGTCTGTGTCATGGGAGCGTTGCATTGGATAGCACTGACCTCTGTAGCGCATTCTGACATCAATATAATGGAAGAGTAACTGTGCATTTATGTGTCAACATATAAAACGTCCTGTTAGCGCGTTAGGTGGCTGACGTCCACTGTTCATGGATCTATTTATGCCGCCGTTTCACGACATGTCGCCTCATTAGTGCCACCGCACAAAGGAGATAACGGACACACTCTGATGGTACAAGCCAAAAACTCTGATTTCCAACACTGAAAACTGAGTTTCTGACAATCTTCATCCTGGCTTGAGATTTACAAAAGCTCTGTTTTCAGTGACCTAAAAAAAACGGCGTTTGGGTGTGGACGAAAGGCCAAAACTAGCTACATTTACAAAAAGACCTGTGTACGTGTGGAAGAGGCCTCAGACCATCTATCTAGTCCACAGCGGGTATTAGAATGACTATTGTCTTATGACATTCTCATTCCCAGGGCGTCAAATACCGCGGCTTTGTCACGGCCGCATGTGTTCAATTCCGCCACTCAAGGCACCCTTTCATGTCCCGTGTGTTAAGTTTCACTTTCACGTTACAATCAGCTGTCTGTGTTCACAACGTCCAGTTCAGTTTTAAGCCCAACCATGTTGTTTTTTTCCTAAACCTAACTATAGTGGTTTTGTTGCCTAAAAGGGGCGTGACAAAGCGACATTATGTGAAAAGTTAGGATGACAACATGTATATAATGTGTTGTAATAACAGTCAATGTGTGATACATTTAATAATGAGCACCATCTTTCCTCCCAACCTTAACCAAGAAGTCTCTGTTGCCTAAACCGTAACGCCACAATAGAAACTGTCAAAACTGTTGTAGGAATCATTTATGATATATATATAACAGTTTTGCAAGACAAAGATATGGCAAAAACACTAGCACTTTACAAATTGATAACTTGATACATAGCCTTCAGCTGAATTTGTGTTTTTTTAAATCAATTTTGTGAAATAAATTAATTACATTACATTAAAATAATCAAAACAGAAATAATGTAGTCGGGCCACCCAAATACATTATGGAAGTTGGCAATATTTGATTCAAAGAAAAGATGTTTTCTCTATCTTTATAGTATAATAGAGATGAAACAGGCTCAGTGTTACCATACTGTTTTAACATCATAACTGTCAGCCATAGAGAGAGCAATGCAGATGTTAATATTAGCATTATTTATATGAAAATGTTACATTACTCTTACGTGTACTTTTACTATTACTGCACTGGGGACAAGGGGACAAATTAAACCCCCTGGTCTATTTTATTTAGGCTTTTATTTTGGAAGAGGCTCAGGGTATTCATGTTCTGGCAGAACAAGAGAAGGGAACGGCTGCTTTTTGTTGAGAGGTGGTGGAATGAGACAGATGATGGAGGGAGCGAGAGGAGGACGGGTGGAACAAAAAGAGAAGGAAAGGCAACAAAGAAAGAGAAAAGAGGAAAAGACAATTTTTCCATCCAGTCCCTGAGCACCTTAAGGGATGAGTTGATTTACTGTCAAATCTGCTGGTGGATTATCGATAATCTCAGCCAGGCCCCTCAATCTACCCACTCAGCTATCGCTTCATTCTCAGGAAGAGAACCCTGGGCGAGGAGCGAGCAGCGAGGAGCAGAGACACATTAATATAAAAGAGAGTGAAACGGAGGAGAGGGTGTGTTTGCTTTGTGTACGTATGTGCCCCAAACATAGCCAGACAGAGGGTGTTTCTCTACCCAGAGAATTAGAGAAAAAAAAAAAAGCCCTTCAATTTTCCACTTGAGCAGATTTCAATTTACACACACATCCCCCTCCGTGACTCCATCCTCCTGTGTTATTGATAGCATTTAGGGCGGCTGTGATAAAAGATTGGCCACTTAGTGTTTTCATTCATTTGTTTTCCATCTTTGGCAGGACACTCGCTCGTACAGGACTGTCTGTTGTGGCGAGGCTTAAACACTGTTATGTGTATCTGGCTATATGCAGGACAGACACATCTGGGCTCTGTCTGTGGGGCTAATTCACTGAAGGAGAATGAAGATGGAGGCTGATGCTGTGCACCAACATATTACTCCATTTATTTATTACATATTTAACAAAATGTTTTACTGGATAGAGCAGCAGGGCCATCACATGTTTGTACTATTCTCATATCGGGGTTTTATTTACATCAGAGAGAACCCTGCAGGTTTAGGTGAGAGACGGACCTTGTTTCACTAATCGCCCTGCTTTTTTAAGAATATAAAACAAGCATCTATTATATTTAGAAGCCTTCATGTTTTCATTTGCTGGTAATGCAAAGTCAACATTTATTCCATGTTTCCAGAATGGCTTAATAAACTTCCAGATTGGTGGAACGCCATATCCTTTCATCTCAATAGACAGGCTTGCAAATATATGTGAGTTTGAATCAAAATTGAAATCCACACATGTGCATTGCATTCATCTGGAAAACATTGACAACTTTCTTATTTATTTTGAGGTTTTACTTTGTTTGATGAGAAAATTGACAAAGCAGCTTGATGTATTAACCAATGCTAATCCTCACTTTACTGTAAAGTGTTACCAGAGGTGCTTGGTTAAGTGACAAGAGTAAACATATACTGTACATTATATACCACAATAGAAGAATAACTGTAACACTCTCCTTGCCCTACCACAGGTGGTGTATAAGAACAATGACATCCGTCTCGAGTTGTCCCGTCTGGCTCGCATTGTGGACCCTAAGATGAAAATCCAGGGTGAGGTGTCCTACAAGTGTGAGAATGTGGCCACTCTGGACCCCATTTCTTTCGAGACTCCCGAGGCCTACATCAGCCTCCCAAAGTGGAACACCAAGCGGATGGGATCCATATCTTTCGATTTCCGCACAACGGAGCCCAACGGCCTCATCCTCTTCACCCATGGCAAACCTCAGGAGCGCAAAGATGCCGCCCGCAGCCAGAAGAACACCAAGGTCAGTCTATAATCCCCAAGATCACTTGGTAGTTTCAACACTGAGGTCAAAGACAACCAGACTTTCTGTTTGGAAGGATTGATGAATCATCTTGGATGACTGTCAAAATGTCTTTAAGACAAATCCAATTGCATAGTAATTTATACTTATCCTATACCTGCATGACTGAGAACCTTCACAGGCATCACACAGCTTTAAAATTTGTTTAGAGTGGTTCCCATCAAAGTAAAGTATTCTATTACTCATGACCCTTCATCACAGGTGGCATATGTCAATGAGCTGCAAGCAGGTTAACCAGAATGATGTTCCCCTCTCAGATGGTTTCATTTGGATATCCTTTAGGCATGTAAATATGTAAAAAATGTATCAGACGTTAAAAGAGAAGTGTGCCCTGTTGCACTTGTGACCACACCCTACAGTGATTTCACGGTGTAGGTCTACTGACACACTGAGGGCCAATTCACAAAAGGATTGCATGACTTTGGCGGCCTCTTAACCTGTGCAATTAGACAAAAATAAACTATATAATTGTCAAAGCATCTGCCGAGGTGACACAAAGTTGTTGTAACTTTGGCGTACATTAACCAATCTTCTCCAATTTTCTCATGCGTGATAAGAGTCTTGGCTTGAGGACAGCCATATGGAGTCACTATATTTTGGCATAGTACTCTTGGCAGGTTAACCAGATCCACCTCAAATTTGGTCAAGGTGGTGTTAAGAAGTTCCTGATGCCAGACCACAGAGGTTTTGAGACTTTGTTGGATGCGCTTGCCGTGGCAACGCATCATTCACCATGAAACAGGAAGTTGTTATTGAAGGGCCAGAGATGCTTGCAAACAAACTAAACTCAGCACAAGTATTAAAAGTGCTAAAATATGTTATCTCATATGATTCTTGTGCTTCGGTGTGGCAAGGGGGCTCGAAAGCGGCCACTACAAAAATTCAAAGAAGCAGCCCTCTTGGTACATTTCACGTAGATATACGAAATTTGGTAGGCCCATGTATCACATATAGACTTAAAAAAAAGTATCTTGGGGCCATGCTCTAAACCCAACAGGAAGTTGGCCATTTTTAATTGTTTGTGAATTCTTCATTGATTTTTGGACATTTCCAGGCTCTGTACTTTAACGAACTCCTCTTACAGATTTAACCCGATCAACTTCAGATTTGGTCAGTACAATCTAAAGACCTATGTGATGAAAAGTTATTCAAGTTTGAATTTTCACGAAACGGAGTTGCCGTGGCGTGGCGGAGAATTTACATGATAAACAACACACTGTTGTAACTTTACTGTACTTGGTTAAATCTGCCCCAAACTTGACCTATTTTATAGCAGTCCAGACCTGAGGACATGTAAATGGCAATATTGACTCATAGTCATAGCGCCACCTACTGACAACAGGAAGTCAGCATTATGTGACAAAACATCATCCAATTTACATGAAATGTACAATGTGTGGTCTACACTTGATAGTGAGCAACATAATGCATGTTTAGCATGTGTTCTCTAGCGCCGCATAGTGGACACAGGAAGTGGTGAAAAATTTGCAGTCCGTCATAGATATATACATACATTTGTATAAAGCAGCATTTTTGTCCACTCCCATGTTGATAAGGGTATTAAATACTTGACAAATCTCCCTTTAAGGTACATTTTGAACAGATAAAAAGATGTGCAATTAATTTGCTATTAACTATGGACAATCATGCGATTAATCCCGATTAAATATTTGAATCGATTGACAGCCCTGGTTTAATTTTAGGTTTAGGCTTTGGCATTTACAATTACTTCATGATTTATCTTTGCTTACATGTGTAACTTAACTATATGATGCATTTGTCACATGTCCTGCCTTTTCTCAGGTCTGAGTTTGCATGCCACTTAACTGCAAATCAAATATTCACAGTCAAGAACCACATCTCGCATTCCTTTTTTTTTTTTTTTTTAAAAAGGACTTTGATTGATTAGTAATCATCTGTTGATGTGTTCTTTTGACTTTGTCCAGGTGGATTTCTTTGCAGTAGAGCTGTTGGATGGCAGCCTATACCTTCTGTTGGACATGGGCTCAGGGACTATCAAGGTGAAGGCCACCGCGACAAAGGTCAATGATGGTGCCTGGTATCACGTGGACATCCAGAGAGACGGACGCTCAGGTCAGTTGTGTTGGTGAATCAGTGAGGTATACTAGATCTAATAGAATTTAAATTACCTATTTTTTCTAAAAAAAAAAACTATTTGAAATACATTATAAAAACACAAGAATTATCTTTTCACAAAATACAAAAAAGTCAACCAAAAGTTTTACTTGTAATTAACTATTCAGTACTTCCATAATTTTATGGAGAACTTTGACTCATGAAGTTGTTTTAGAAGATTTGTTGACTTTCCTTAAATAGCTTTTACATTTACAAAAATTCTGCATGAATAATAGTTCATCACTTCCATTATTGTGTAAGATCTCTTCCTGACATCAGCATTCTACCTTGAATCACTGTTGGTATCGATACAGCCCTGCGCCTGATCTCTACTCCCTCCATCCCCACCACAGGGACCATCTCCGTGAACAGCAGAAGGACCCCGTTCACAGCCAGTGGTGAGAGCGAGATTCTGGACTTGGAGGGCGACATGTACTTGGGGGGTCTCCCCAATGACCGCACCAACCTCATCCTGCCCACCGAGCTCTGGACCGCCATGCTCAACTACGGCTACGTCGGCTGTATCCGTGACCTTTTCATTGACGGTCGAAGCAAAGACATCCGTCAGATTGCCGAGGCACAAAATGGTGCTGGCATCAAACCCTCGTGCAACAAGCAACCCGGCAAGCAGTGTGAGAGCTACCCGTGCAAGAACCGAGGAGTTTGCAAAGAAGGCTGGAATCGATTCATCTGTGACTGCACTGGCACTGGCTTCTGGTCACGCACCTGTGAGAGAGGTAAATGCTTTTTTTCTCCTTAAACCATACTGATACATACTGGAGCAGCAAGGAAGAAACAGTCATCCCAACAATAGTAAAGGAAGTCCTGATTGCAGGAGTTGTACAGACTGACTGTGGTAGTAGGAGACAGATACCAACTGTGTCCAATTTAAAGGAATACTTTACCCCCAAAAGGATCATTTGTATATCAATTACTCCCCCCCGTGTTACCTTGAATTCTTGAAGAAAACTTTGCTTTTCTCACATGCCTCCATGTTGAGTAAAGAATCCAAAAACTGAGAAAAGTCTTGATGAATTGAAGCATTAACAGTTTTACGCTTGCACAGGCGCACTTCTCATCCACACCAGTACTGTTAATGTTTGCGAGAAAAAACAAGTTTTCTTCAAGGATTCAAGGAAACACGGGGTGAGTAATTGATATACAAATGATCATTTTGGGGGTAAAGTATTCCTTTAAGGAATCACTTCCTTTGAAGGACACAGCTTATGCTGAACCTGTGCCTACACTCCAAAGCGAGAATTTTTTTTTCTTCGGGTGATCCATTTTCTAAGTCTGATCTACATTATTTTCTCTCCCGTGTTTATGACTTAAGAACAGGTGGAATTTTTGTTTTTGTTGCCAGGATAATCTTTCTAAGTTCCTTTTTTTTGGTCTGAAAAAATTAGGCTGATTTTATGAAGTTGCTTTTTTTTGCCTCTGTGTGAAAACAGGTGACAAAAAAACATGTGTTGTGTTTAGAGTGTATGGAGAAATTAAATCTCACCTGGAAGAAAACCTGAATGCTTAGTCTAACTTAGAACATGGGGTAGTGGTGCACTCTGGTGGTTGAAGCAAGTATTACAACAACAAACACTTAAAAAAATCAGCCTAAAAAAATTCTTTCACCTGTTTTACCAAAGAGGCAAAGAAGAAAAAAGAACTTAAAAAAAATCAGCCTAAAAAAAAAAAAAAATTCACCTGTTTTTACACAGAGGTAATTTAAAAAAAAAAAATGTCACATGTTTTCAGACAGGAACAAAAAGAAACCTTTATACATACTATACTTTCAGTATTTAGTATTTTCCTACCTGTTTCACAGAAAAAAAAAAAGGAACTTAGAAAGATTATCCAGGCAAAAAACATATATATTTCACCTGTTCTTAGGTCATAAACACGGGAGAGAAAATAATATAGGTCAGACTTAGTTAAAATGAATCAGGGCTTCTGTACGGGACAGAGTGTGGCTGTTGTTTTATTTAAGTTTGAGTGGTTTGAGTCAAAAGGGATGGTAGATGCCAGTTCTTAACAGTATGGTATCTCAGTCTTAATCCTTATGTGTGCAAATTGTATGTCTGCAACAGCCTTCTTATTTTACATCAAGCACGAAATCAAGTTATTTGTCAAAAAATTGGCAAATAATGTGGATAATCAACATTGTCAGGACATGACTCAAATAAATATGAAATATCCTAAAAATGCCAAAAATTCAATGGAGAAGAGTGCGCCCCTATTTAACAACATTCAAAAATATTAGGGGAGGTTTTTATTATATCATTAATGCAAACTTAGCCAATCATATTTTCTATGTATTCTGTTGGCACGTTGCAGCCTCAGTAAAAAGTGGCCCTGTGTTGTGTGTCCCTTGGATGAGTTACATCTGCAGGTTTATGTCACCATCATTCTCCTCTTAGCTGTGTTTAAACAGACACTAGGTGGACAGATTGAGGTGGACACACATCACAGTGAGGTGGACATGTTTTGGCCTATCCTGAGGCTGTTTGACTGCAGTGAATGAAACACACAGAGGGAAATAAAAGGAGTTCCTGGTGAGGTCTGAGATCGGTCACAGAGACACACACAGCCTTCTCCACACATAACTTCAATATATGTTTTAACGTTGTTAGTTAGCTACAGCTAAGGTCTTTACGCCGGTACGTAATGAGCCCAGAGTCATGACCAAACAGTGACAGACTGCAAATAAAATCCCCAAAAATATTTTTTTGAAGAAAGGGTTTTTCAAGGGTTCTTTGTAAGACTAAGGGATGCATTAAGAAGAAGAAACAGTTCTTCAAGGATGGTTGAGAGCATGGGTGTTAAAAGGGACCACAACCTAGCTGCACGCCTCCAAAAACTGTGATTGTGAACTGTGATTGTTGTGGCAGCTCTGGCTCTTTAAGGCCTTTCAGACAGAACACGACAACGGCAGCACTGCACTCTGAAACTCATCATTTCCAATGGCTTGCGTCACGCCACTACAGCGTTTTGCTGCTTTGAGCAAAGCATTGGGTGCATTGTGCTGCTGTTATGTGTGCTGAACCCAGCTACGAGCGCCAAAAAATAACATGGTTGGGCTGAAAATTACTACGTTTGTACAGTGAAAATGTGACTTGACGTTGTGAACACGGGACACAAATGATTGTAACATGAAAGTGAAACATAACACGCGGGACATGAACAGCGGTCTCCTGGATGAAAGCCTTGTGTGTCGTGTGACCTCGGCAACTCAACTGGCATGAGTTCCAAAAGGTTGATATGGAGAGGGCACTTCATGCATTTAGTGCAGTATAGATATTAGGATTGTAGATCATGGATCGGGGAGACCGTGATCATTTTTGACACTCACCCGAATCTTTTGGATAAGAACAGATCCCAGACCTGGTGATAAGGAGACAGTCCAGACTCTCCATCTTTACACAGAAGCAGCTGTCTGCCAGAGAACCGTCGTGGTGTGCAGATAGTTTAATCAGAATCAGAAATACTTCATTGATCCCCGGGGGTTACAGTTGCTCTTATATAAACATAAGACGTAAGAAAATAGAAATAAAGGAGTATGTAACATGTAAATTATCTACATAATGCTGCAATATAAACACAATATATGTAAAGAAATATACTAAAATTAAAAATAAGAAAATTAAAATATAAAAAATATGAAATTTTGAAAGCTTGAGGTCCTGCGTGCAAACGCTAAATTTGGAGAAACTGCTTTTGGTGTTTGTGCTGCAAAAACTTGGAACAGTTTACGAAACACAATCAAATGAAACACAATTGTTCCTCCAGGTGATTTTAAATCTGTGATTACAAACTACTAACTGTTTTTAACATTGTTCTATTGTCGTCTGGCTGATTGCTTCTTGTAATTCGTTAATTATGTTTTGTGTATATTTATTCTGTCTCATTGAAAATCAGGGCATGCCCTCAATGATTCCTCGAGTTTTAAGTAAAGGTTGAATGAATGAAATATGTGCAACTATTTGCATTAACACGTGCAATATATAGCATATAACCACAGTGCAAATAAGTAAATACAAAATGCTGAGAAGTGGGATCTATTAAGTGCTAAATATACAGTAAATGCGCAAATGGTTTAAATAAGAAATGAATAAGACTATTTCACTATAAATGCAGTATTAATGACAGTGTTGCACAGTTGAATTATTGCACAAATTATTGTAAAGTTAAGTCAGTAAAATAATAAAGTACTAAAGACTGATCAGAGTTGGAAACTAATTAACACGTCCCCTCGCCCCACAAAGTGCTCCGACTGCTTTTTAGCATATCAAATAACAGCTTTCTGATCATATCTCTGTATCTATATCCGTTTTTTCTCTGTTCTCATCTAGTGGGACGCTGGCTGGTAATTTCCCCTGAATGTCATTTTTACTTTTGAACAGAAAAAGCTGTAGGTCATCAGTGGGTCAGTCTGATATGGGGGTGTACATTTCACCTTGAATAATTATTTTGCATGAGATATATTATTGAAATATTGCAATATAATTATCAGGAGGAAGTCAGGATTGCATAATATCTTTTTCATTGACACTATTATCTGGCATTAGATATTTAGATGGATGTATGAACATCCATTTAGGTCATTTATTGAATACTGTAGCATGGAAATGAACATAATTATAACTTACTGCTATGATTGGACAGCAGCTGTGACACTTCAAAGTGTGGCCCAAAATCATCTGGGTGCTGTACTGTACTGTGTGTGTGTGTGTGTGTGTGTGTGTGTGTGTGTGTGTGTGTGTGTGTGTGTGTGTGTGTGTGTGTGTGTGTGTGTGTGTGTGTGTGTGTGCGTGCGTGCGTGCGTGCGTGCGTGCGTGTGTGTGCATGCGTGCATGTATAGGGGGTAGAAAGGGACACAGAGGACACGACACAAGCACCTGCATGTGTACATACGTCTTGTCCGGCATCCTGTGACTGCACATAATCACGCACGTGCGTGAGCACGAGTGACTCTTTTAAAGGTCTTATTTATAACATTTTCATGTAGACAAATCTTTTTTTAATAAAAGATTTAAAGGAACTATTTGTTAGAATCAGTAATTGCTTGTTAACAGCGACAGCTGTGGCCGTTAAGTCAACGAAAGTCAGCGCCCTGTTGCTCGCGCCTGTGCTTGTGCTCGCTCTACATAGACATGAACGAGCATCGCTAGAAACAGTGAGGCGTCACACGTCAGCTAAAACCACAATATCACTCTATATTTCACCTGCTTGGCAGTAATGTTAGCTGACCAGACGAAGGTCTCTCCATGAATCAATGCTGATACTGTGTTTTCCTGCGTCAGCCTCCCGACAGCGGTCAGAAGGAACAGGGGAGACACCGGAGTTTTGGTCGGAGACGAGAGAAGATATCTGACATTTGGTTCTCACTACTAACAAGTCTTGTGAGCCAATAGTAAAACCACGTTGGTATCACGTGGTATCTCTGTGTCGTCAGTTAGTGTTGAAAAAACAGATAAATGGCTGAGATTGACAGAGAGTGCCTGGCAACGACTTGTTGTGAAGTGATGGCAACGGAACGGCGGACGGAGAATATGACATCTAGTGGCTGAATGTTATCAATGTTATCAATGGCACCTTTAACCCTCTGAGACCCGCGGGATCGCCAACGATCTGACTTAACCGTCTTTCGGAGGCTGTAGCAGTCTAATTTTTAGCTAGAGTGAAGTCACATGTATCATATGAAACTAGAAAACTTAATGAATGTATTGGTCGGGAGGCTCAGTAACGCTCCAAAGTCACAGTCAATTTTGGTGAGGAAAGACTGTCATGTCCACTTTCAAAGGGGTCCCTTGACCTCTGACCTCCAGATATGTGAATGAAAATGGGTTCTATGGGTACCCACTAGTCTCCCCTTTACAGACATGCCCACTTGATGATAATCACATGCAGTTTGGGGCAAAAAACTGTGTTATGCATGCAGTACAAATGTGTTATTTTCTCCTATTCTAAGTGCATGCATGTGTGTGCGTGCCTGCCTTCGTGACATAGCAGCCATTAGATCTTGGCACCACTGCTGTTTACCCAGTGGATGCTCACTGTTCTGCCTGGTGTTACCAGGCATTTGTCTTTGGCTCTGACTTCAACCCATGCCTCCTGCTAGATAAAGTGCCACAGCGCTGAGTCATCACCGGTCCAGTAATGGAGTGAGGATATATTGTGGCTTATAGAAATATATCACACCTCTAACTCTTGGCACGAGCCTAGTCACCTGTTGGTCTAATTACCATAGATTTATAGAGAGAAAGGTCGACGCATAAATAATGTAGACCAACCTTTGGCTCAGAGCTCCTAGTACTCTTATGAGGACTATCTACATATGGTGGGCAGCAAACAATCATTTTGTTGTGGCATCAGTTCAGTTGATCTTGTCTTTATCTTGATTATGTAATGGCACTTTCAAGTGGACTAACTGCATCTATCAATAATTGATTAGGATTAATAATCATGTCCAGGAAACGTGCTTGTACCGCTGGTTTCTTCTCATTGCTTTGGTATAAGTGATGCTGTTATTTGCCTCGTCTCTGACAAGTTGTGGTGATGCGCTTTTAACATAAATTATTCTCATTTAAGATCACATGATCCAATCACCAAATGGTTCCAAAGAAGGGTTTTGTCAGTCTGGTTAAACAACACATTCTTACTCCCAACTTCTCAAATACTGACGCTTGGTCAGTTGCCCTCGCTTCAAATCAATATACGCTCGTTTCTTGCATAGTGTCCTTTCAGAATAAACAGATAAATAGCTGACCCGGCTGCAGTATTTGATGAATTGGGAATAAAGGCCAGCACAAACAAAGACCCGCCTCTAATACTACAAACGGCTCACATGATAAATTCATCATGATGCATATTTCCACAGCAACATGTTCCATCAGAGCAACAACCCAGTGATGTCATACTCACCACACTGTTGAACAAAGTTTTAACAGAAATAGTTCTCATTGCCTAATTTTTTTTGGCTTTACATTGCCGTCAGTAAAACTCCTAACCTTCAGCAAATGTTAACATGAGCCTGTCCTGTCAACTGCTGAACATCTGTTCATGTGAAACATCTATACAGGAAGTGTTGAGTTTCATTGACTATTCAGAGATGGAGTATATCTTCATATCAAGGTCTTCTTCTCGCTGGTTTTAATGTGGCAAGGTCAGTCAGTTAAAAGTGTGTCAATCCTTTGGACACACTCTATTAAGACCATCTCACATGCAGGTCATTACACACACACAAACACACACACACACACACACACACACACGCAGTTCCATCCAAGAAATATGACATGTCAGAGTTAATCTGACAGCCCAGCTCAGAGCCGTAATGACAATTTAAATTGTGTATATCACACTGTGCTGTAATCTGACACCTTGTCAATTAGACATCAGTCCCACGCGTCTCTGTGACCAATCACAGTCAGTTATTTCATGTGCAGTTGAGCATGGACCCAGACACATACAGCATGTGAACACACAGCTGAGCAGAGAACACTGACTGATGTGGATTATGTCACCTCATCATTAATGTGAAAGTTTTAAGGTGCATTAAGTCATGTATGAGTGTGTGAACTAAGCAAGAAGATCCTGTGCCACATCTTTCTTTCCAAATAGAACGTATACCTGCCTGTCTGGCTGCTGTTGATTCCAGCCTATGGACATCCTGTAAAATATTATAGAGTGATACTACAAATAACACAGGAAAGCAGTGTAAGTATTAACACTATATACAAACACACCACCTTAACCCTATAATATTCCTGTTGGATTATTATTGGAGAATTATAGGCCTACTACAGAAGATGCATAGCCCAAGTATTATAATATTATAACAATAAAACCACAGCTGATCAGGACACAAAAGAACATGCGTAAAGAAATAATGAAAATATAGGCGTTCATTTTTTTCTATTTTTGTATAGGTACATTTAGAGAGATGCATAAACCAGAGTCAAATTCCTTGTATTTATTTTACAAATAAATCTGATTCTGATTAAGTTTCACTTTCACTTTACAGTCAGCTGTTCGTTGGTGTCCAGTATTCACAACGCCGAGTCACATTTGCACTGTAAAAACGTGGTAATTTGAATCCCAACCATGTTTGTTTTTTTTCCGAAACCTAACAGTTTTTTTCTGCCTAAACCAAAGCACGTGTTTTTGTTTAATCACTGCGACCAGAAAGTGATACCGAGGGGTCGGACAAAGCGTCAGTATTGGACGAGTTGAGATGAGAACGTGTTGCTGTTTTCAACATGTTAGTCATCAGCCACCAGCCCGACGATACACTGTTTTACCTGCTACTTCTCTTGATTCCGTCCATTATTCCTCCTTTTTGGCTATCCTTCTTTAAGCTCTCCACACCTTTTTATCCTTCCTCTCATCCTGCTTCACTTCCTACAGCGGTTCCCAGCTGACGGATGGGCTGTGTCTCCACTCTGTGGGCACTTGGTAGAACTACACATTCCCAGTCATGTAGCAAAACTGATCAAAGGGCATTTAGAGGACACATAATGTCCCAGCGTATTATTGGGTTTATTCATCATCGTTCCTGTGATAGGACGAATAATCACCTCTGATTGAGTGGAGTGCAGGGAAACAAACTCTAAATGAATTTAAGATGAAGTGGAACAGAGACTGGGCAGTAATAAAGAAATAATGAAAACTACCAACCTGTCCCCAGAATAAAACTTTGGCATTGTATGTTTCTGTAAACTACGGATACGCTGAATCTCTATGTTTCTGAACCAAAAATATGTTTCGTATCAACGTTTCTACATACGTGTATATCAATGCTAGGGTTTTAAACACTTTTGTGTTTTTTGTCGTTTCAAAACTGCATTCTCAATTACATTTAAGTTTAGGCAACAAAGCTACTTGGTTAGGTTTAGTAAAAGATCATGGTTTGGGTTAAAATAAGTACCTTACTTTTGGTTTCACATGGGACATGAACACCAGATGAAAGTATTCACAAACAAATGTCAAGTTATAACTCTTCAAACACAATGCACAACTACATGCAGAGTGATTTTTAGCTGCAAATCTATTTTTGTATCTGTAAACCTGTATCTGTATCTGTGCCTCTAATTTCCAACTCATATATCATTTGTACATCAACTTAGCATCTTTTCAAAGGAAACATATTTGTGAATTTCAACCTACTTGTGTGGATTCTTTTGAGCCTATTTACCATGCTGTTATGTGCAAATGCAGGGAGCATCGTAAAGAGAGTCGACAGATTTTTTATCTCCGTACCTTCACAATTCGATGGTTAATTGCTGCTCTGTTCGGACGAGAGGTCACCTGCACGGGCTCTATACCTGTGAACCCAGCGGCGCGGCCAGATTGCAGTCAAGTGCGCGGTGCCATGCCCAGTGCATCGGGAGTGTGCCAAACGCACTTTTGGTCATTTCATGGCCGAGCTCCCTCGGCGCACCTGTGGCGCACTGGTGGGATGGCATTAATGCAATGCCAACAGCTGGTTGACAAACAAGCATTATCATGTTGTAGAATTACAAGAAGTTATTGTTGCTGTCACAACAAGTTACACATCATTTAGGCAATGATGTCTGGAGGGTTAGTAAGTAATTTAGGTAATGCTGATCAACCAGACTTACTCATCATCGACCAGGATTACTGACTTGGCTTCTCATCTACAGTGTAAATGCTTTAAAATTGCGGTGGGTAATTTAACTCATAAAATAACTTCACCAATATCGAATCTCTCTCCAAACTAAACTGAAAAGTTGGCAGCCCTGTAAACTAGTCTTTTTTGATAATGCACTTTTTTATCGTGAAGATGTTTTTTTATTCGCACTTTATTTATAATGAAAAGTCACTCAGAGCCACAACTTAGTGTGAACTGAGTGTGGAACCGTTGGACTAACGTTTACTTGGCGAAGGCTCCTTTTTCTTCTTCTGTTAAGTTTAATAGCTGTTGGCATCCATAAATGCTGTTGGCAAATGAATGTGAAGGTTTGTGAATGTTATTAAGCAATGCTACAAAATCACAAAGATCTTGTAGTGAAGTGCATGTCTGAAAGCCTGGGAGAGGCTGAGACGTCTCAAGCCCCACTAGTGCCCCCCCTAGAGGCGCCGATGTTGATTACAATTCATAATGCAAAGAAAAGGACAAACAATATGCTGATGCACGAACACGTTCTCATTCCAACTCGTCACATACTGGCGCTTTGTCAGACCCCTCGGCGTCACTTTTCGCTCACAGTAAACACGTGGTTAACGTTGTGAATTGAACAAAACCACTTAGGTAGGTTTAGGAAAAAACTACATGGTTGGGCTTAATACTACTACTATGTTTTTACAGTGAAAATGACGTTGTGAACACGGGACATGAACAGCTGATTGTAACAGAGGTCTCCTGGATGAAAGTCTGTGTGTCTCTTTCACTCTTTAAACCATGTCACCACAGTCTGGTGCACTTTCTGGAGTGTTTACTGTTGCCATGGAAGGGTTTACATCGTAGTTCATGGAAAGCCCGGTGCGTGTCACACATGGCGCTACAGGGGGGTTAGTGCGTTGGTATCACATGCCCGATCGGTAAGTTACACCCTGGGAATGAGAACCGGCTGACTGGTGTTACACAAAACAATCCCAAGTCAAGGTCCACTTTGCATTTTCTAGAGCTTTCAACTGTATCACATGGTCTTCATCAGTCGATAGAGTTGGTTCGCTTGTCATGGAGATGAATTTGTTGACGTGCAAGTTGATGGAATGTAACTAAGTACATTTACTCAAATACATACTTTACTTGAATATTTCTATTTCATGCTACTTTTTACTCCACTACATTTATTTGATCAATTTAATTACTAGTTAATTTACGGTTTCAGATTATTAATACAAAATACTATCGACAAAAGATGATGTGTTATTATAGATTAAACTACCCAGCAGTATATAAATGAGCTCCACATTTACCAGCTGCAACATTAAAGGGATGAACACAGTAATGCATCAATAATTACAATACAATTAATATATTAATCTGCACCATGAGTACATTTGTTATTTTAAGTATATTTTGAGGCTAATACTTTTGTACTTTTACTTAAGTAAAAATTGCAATAGAGTATTTCTACACTCTGCACGACCTTGACATGCAAGCTCAGTAGCTGCATGTTAGACACACAGAAAGTGTCACACACTGTGTGTTCTTTGAGTGTGTGTGAGTCTCAGTGCTCACCACCATCAACATATCTACATGTCGCTGATAGCACTCTATTTCACACTGAGGGCAAAGCAGCAGCCAACCACAGCATGGTGTAACAGCCAATCTGTAGAACAGGGAAGTGTGCTGATGCTTTGCAGTCAGATGAGGACTCAGACTAAAAAGAGCCACGAGGGATTGTGGAATGCCTAATCCACAACTCCTGCAGCAGATAAATGAGGCATGCTGTACGACTTCATGTTATTGGCTGTGGAAGCAGCCTTTCTGGAATAGTACCTCACTCTTTCTGCTACTGCTACCTCCACACTGTAGTGTGTGCTTGGATCAGGGGTCTGCAACCTGCGGCTCCGGAGCCACATGCGTCTCTTTAGCCCCTCTCCAGTGGCTCCCTGTGGATTTAAAAAAAAAAATTGTGGAAATGAATACCTGTTTTTTTGTTTACATTTTCATTTTTATTTATCATTGTTGTAGGTCTATTGTACGACGTAGTATTAGGGCCAAATTGAGGAAAAAAAATTAATCTGAGATTTCGAGAATAAAGTCATAATATTATGAGAATAAAGTCATAATATTATAAAGTAGTAATTTTACGTGTTATTTTATTTTTTCTTCGTAAAGTTATGAATTTATTCTCGTAATATTACGACTTTTTTTCTCGTAATACTATGACTTTATTCTGGAAATCTCAAATTTGTTTTCCCTCAATGTGACCCTAATACTCCGTAGTACATTTGCACTTGGGCCCTCACTGCATTAGACTTATATACTATATACGTAGACTATAAGCTGTGTTACCTTCATCACAATGCTAAAATGTTTTGTGTCTCCAGACAGATTTATTTATTTATTTATTTGCCTAAAATGGCTCTTTTGATAGTAAAGGTTGCTGACCCCTGGCTTTGATCCACCTAAGCAACACTGCCTGCTCAGTTTTAAAGCTAGAGTGAAGATACTGGTATCATATGAAACTATAAAACCTGAGGAATCCATTGGTACCAACCATGTCACAAGCTGCATCTCATTTCCCGATTTTGTGCCTCCTCGTCTCCTCGTCTCCAACCATGGTCTGGATCAACTGACCAACCACTAGCATGACTAATTGGTGATATTGGTATGAAATATGGCTAACATTTCTCTATGCTTCTGACTTTGTCACACAGAGGCTTCCATCCTCTCCTACGACGGCAGCATGTACATGAAGGTGGTGATGCCGACCATCATGCACACCGAAGCCGAGGACGTCTCCCTGCGTTTTCGCTGCCAGCGGGCCTACGGCATCCTCATGGCCACCACCTCCCGAGACTCAGCCGACACGCTCAGGCTGGAGTTGGACGGGAGTCGTGTCAAACTCACGGTCAACCTAGGTATCGTATGCCACCCCCAACCCCCCCCACCCACCCACCCACCCATCTGCCTCTACACCTCCACCTTCACCGTGAGACAGTTCACTGTCGAGCGGTGACCTCTCCTCTCCTGTCACTTCTGTCTTTTTGTGCACAGTTTCTTTTTTTATTTTAGTTCCTCATCATATATGATCCCTTAAAGGTTTCTACCAGCTTTAGAACATAGATAAGAGAGTTATTATCTTTTTTGCATGGGTGTTAATGCGATTTGTGCACACAGATAACCATGGACTGCTTACTGAATACAACTCTTGACTGGAATACATCTTAGGCTACACATCATATCTGATTTTATTTCAATGGTAAACATGTTTGGCCCATCTTTGAAACAGACAAACCATAGTCATATCCATATTCTTGTTTACGGAACTTTTGAGACAGTCACAGCACAATAAGTAGAATATACATTACAATGTGGAGATACTGGGCTTTAAAGTCTGGTTAAAGTCTTTTTAAAGAACAAAGTGTGCTGAGACTTTCTAAGAGGTGACTTCCACCAAGTATGCCCACTGATCTCCAGTCATCATCCAACAGGACATTAGAAGGAACTTTTTCTTGTCTTCGTCACTATAACCTCATGTTTCTGTCTGACATCGAGTCATTTTTCTCTTTCGCCTTCCTGTTCCTCCGGGTGGTTGTTTTCTTTGCTAATGATGGTGTCTTTTTTCTTGAAGTCTATATGCTTCTTCAGTGTTTTGTTTCTTTTATGTTTACCTGTCAACTTCATTTTCCATCATGCTTTGTCAAAAGATGGTATTCACCCCTTCAAAGGCCTTAAGCCTGCGGCCCGTCAGGCGAACAGCCCGAGAACAGAGCCCAGCAAAACCTACAGCTGGCTGCGACCCCAAATACTTCCTTAACACTTCCAATCATAATCTGTAAAGTATGAAAAAATGAGTCACACATCTCAATTTATATCTTACATATACAACTAGTAAGGAATCCTAAAATGTTAAGAGGTAATGGCAACATTAGCAGACGCTAGCTGGTTTGCCAAGCCCCATTTATAGAGAAGTCATTCACTGATTATATTATGTAAATCATACCCAAGATTTCAGTCAAAATGCTCATGTGCAGCTCGAATTGGTCAGACCTCATATGATATTTTAGCCGATGTGTGATTTGCTACAGAACGTTTGTAAAAGCGTAAATACAATATATGTTTAAGATCTAACCTCTGATGTAGCTTTGAGACACATGTAGGCATATAGGCTAGTACTCCAGATGTGATGGTTGGGGTTCCTGTGCCTCTGCATGGTGCTGGTGCTGATTGGATCGTGGCTGTTTGCTCCCACTTTTCTGTTGCGGTTGACGACACATGAAACCACCAGCCACATGGTGACCAACCCTCACTGTTATTCTGGCCTCAGCGGGACTGTTCAGATATACTTCCATTGTCTATCACACCATTGTCTTACAAATTCAAACCTCTTTTTTTTTTGCTGTTTTAATAGCAAATTAAATGAAATTTATTTCTTGACTTTTCAAAGATCAGTGGCTCTAAAACGGATGGCTGCTACCACCTTGTAGGTGCGGAGGTCTTTGGAGCCAGATTCTTTGACCTTTTTCTAATCTGAATATTCAAACCTAAAATGGAACAGTCAGTGTTGGGTTGGAAAATTCATGTAGCTGGTACTACAAAGTGGCCATTTTACTGTAAATACTGTGCCTAAACAATTGATAAATTTGAACTCTGGTACTACGGGTAACAAAAGAGCACAAGCTCTAGAAAAGCAGCTTTTTACAACCAGTATGTGACAAATCCATGCATTATTTACTCTTAAATGATGTTTTTTTAGAAATCTTTAAAATATATAATTATTTTTATGATAATAAAGTTGTAAAAATGAATACTAAATGAATATAAAATGGCTGCCTCTCTGCATGTGTACGTCCCCGGAAGGGTGGACTTTTTGTTTTTGGATGTCTGCAGCAGTAACCTTGAAGGATGCAATTTCATCTGTCATTTATTCTTCCCCATCTAGACTGTATCAGGATAAACTGTAACTCCAGTAAGTTAACACTCAAGTTTCATTTTGCTTTCTATGTTGATGGTATGCTGATGTTGTTTTTATTTTTAAAGGAAATATGTGTGTTTTTTAAAAAAATGTGAGTCCTGCGCCGCCCTCCGCTTTCTCTTTAGCCAATCATGTGGAGGATGAGTTTGCTTAGTTGGTTTTGACTACCCATAATTCAACAGGGAGCCAACAGAAATAGCCTCAGTCAAATGGAATGGTTCGTTTGAATTATTAGACATATCTTAAACTTCTTTTTAGATAAACCTCTTTACTAAAAAAAAAAAAGAAAAAAAAAAAGAAGGCGTCTCGAGATAACTTCTGTTATGATTTGAAGCTATAAAAATATCTATATATAACTCTATTTTCTCCTAATGGGTTTACTGTCCCATTCTCTAATTGCTATCAAAAATAAAAAAACATTTTCACACTATTTTGCCCCGTATACAGTAGTAAGGATGTACATACAGTATACTGTATATATTGTTATTTGTTAACTGAGTGATGACATTAAGTGATTACAATGTTTGTGCAAACACAGCTTAGTTTTTAGGTTCATTATCCAACCTCTAAACACATCTCCCAGAAACTGTAGATGTAGATGTTCAACACAGGCCATATAACACCGACCCCATCTTTAATCCTGCAACCCCCTTTTTCTAACACTAACGTGTAACACAATTCCCTCCACCCGGTGATGTTAATTATAAAGAATGGACAAATGGTATGAGTAACAGGTAAAGTTCATTATAGCGCAGCAATACAAATTGGTGAGAAGTGTAATGTAACAAGACTTGCTTCATGCTTCAAAATCCACTTCAAGTAAAAGCCACGTTCCATAAGACCAAAACATGTCCCACAATTCGAGTGCATTCAGGAGAACAAAAAGGCTACCTACAATATTAACATAGCTTAGGGAATGTAACGATCTTTTCTTAAAGCATACTGTACTGGAGTCCAGTCCACAGTCTGTGTGCATGGAATTAATGTAAAATGTTTGTTGTAACCTAAACCTTACCAACATGGCTGAAACAAAACAGATGCAACAGCAGTACCCTGAAGGTAACGTCCATGTGTCACAACACAGACAAACGGCATAATGAGGACACATTGTGAATGAAATTAAAGGAAAGGTCCACATTTTTTTTTTTTTTTTATCAGCACCAAAATGATCCCATACAGAAATTAATAGATAAAACAATCCTGTTTGGCCAGTTGAATATGACTTCTTAGGATATTAATATTGAATATTATGAATATAGCTGAGCTGTCAATAACCAGATTTAAAACAATAGCTAAAGGTTATTACTCCCCAAAAAATATCCAGAATACCGTATGCAGGATAGTTTTGTATTGTTCGGGAAATTTGAAATCCAATTATTATGTCAGGTTGCATTCTAAGTTTAGGAATGGTGATTCTCTTTACAACTACAAGTGTGTCTTCTGCCTTTACAACCTAAAGTTGTTTATAGTGTCTCGGTTGGGTAGCGGTTATCAGGGGTTCACAAATAGCTACAGGATTTATACTTTTGCTTTTACTTATAATGAGGCCATGGAGATCTTTCTCTTTACATCTGTTATGTATATATATATATATATATATTATGGCATGCCATTCAGAAAATTATTATATACTGTATATAATGTGAAATTTGAGAATATTGAATGAAATCCTGAGAATAGAATTAGATTTAGTTCCTATTTGATCAATTTGTTGCTGCATTAAAAAGGATTACACTTGAATTGTAATTCCTGTTATTTATTTTTTTTACCAAGTTGCTGGTGTAAGATTTATTATTTTAATAATACATAACAGTAAATTTACTGTATATCTATGTATGTAGTTGTTACATTTTGTTTTACAAAGTTAGGGAATTAATTAAGGAAGTTAAGTCCACGCACATAACATAATGACCCCAGTCACTTCCACGCAGTGAGGCATACAGCTTATTAATTAAACACCGGTATCGGATCGGTCCTCGGTATCAGCCGATACCCAAGGTCCAGATATCTCTATCAGGACTGAAAAAGTGGGATTGGTGCATCCCTAGACAGATACAGGGGAATAAACATCTGTTTTTGGTTTCCCTCATCCACAACTTTTTTGTAAAGTAGATGCTTCCAGGATGCATTGCACGGCTGCTTACATAGACAATGAAAGGGAAGCGTGGAAAGGACGGAGCCTGTGGACACGTAGCCTCAAAACGCCGCTGTTTAGGAGGAGAGGGCCCGCAAACTTTGAATTAGCCTACGACTACACTCGCACACACAGAGGGATGATGAGAGGAAATGCCACAGAGGTGTGATCACTGTAATCTCTCGCTGCAGGTTGATCAACACAGAATCCCTGAGAGTCTTACTTCATTATATTCATTATATTCTGAACTGTCACCCGCCGCCTGAATTTAGTGTTCCTGTGTGTGTAGCCTGCTAGTACACACATCTTACTATCTGAATAATGTGCCCTTTAAATAGCAGGAAAATACTGTGCCGTATTTTAGACCAGGTTTTTGTTGGTCAATGGTGCAATCGCTTTCTGCTGCCTCAAGATAACAATGCACCAACAAAGCGCCTGACCACACCTCATCTTAAGACCAAAACGCAAAGTACATTAGCTACTTACACAACGTGGGCGCTGGGCGTGAAAATGACAACCATGTCGGTCTGAAACTAGCAATGACATTGGCTCTGCGCTGTGCGCCACTTCGTGCCGGGTGTAAGATAGGGCCCATGGTAACATTAGGATTTCATATCATGAGCCCCAGATATTGCAGCATGAAGTCCTGTAAACTTGCGGATGACTGAAAGTCTTTGGTTGCTCCTTTTTTTGGATGTATAAAGAATGAAGTCACCAGAATCTATTATTAACGTGAAATTGGTTAACCGTAACGTTAACTTATATAACCGGTAACCAGTTTGTAACGTTACCAATTTGTCAACAAATTTAAAGTGAATCGCAACTTATCGTTAGCTGTTCAATTTACAATCGGCGAGTGAGTGTCTGAGAGTTGACTTATGTGTCTCCCTATGATGCTCTTAGGAAAGTTCCGCTGTGCTACATTAAACTGTCAAATTTTGAACACCCAAAATTTTCGTGAGCAAGCTTAAAATACTCGGGGCTGAAGCCTGTATGATCGGCCCTAACGACGCCACTAGTCAAACACCAAGATATAACCACATATTGACAGGTGATTGACTTCAAATCTGTCAACAGCTGTTGCATCTCATACCAACAGTCAATGTTGCTTTCTTTTGATTGTGTCTTAAACTTAAATAGTGTTTGTGCCTAAAACTCAACCAGACCTTTCCAGATGAGAAAACACTCATATGACTTTTGTTGTTGGTAATGGTCATTTGTAAAGGTTTTGAAGGCACTGACAAAACAGTGTCATCTCAGAGTGACATCATATAGTACCTCCATGTATTTCCTGTCAGCAAACTTCTCCTCAAATGAGAAAAAACATAAATGTTGTATTTTATCAGGTCATAAGGTCAAAAAGATTAGGGGTAGGTTACAAAAGGAGCATGAAATGGCATTTTATATTGAACTGGTGACTGATGTTTCTCAGCTTACTTTTTCGGTTTGTACTTCATGGTCAGAAAAAATGAATGAAAAGAGAAACAAAAGGAGGGAAGGCAGGGAAGGAGTGAAAGGAAAAGATTTCTATGAGCCTACGATGAGTAAAAGCAATTTGTCCTGCTGTAGTCGCCCTTTCTCTGTTTTCAAAGAGCCGTGACTCTGTTCTGCAGCACAGTGCTCAGGTGTGTTCTATGACAATTACAGGTGTCAAGTATTTTTCTATTTTTTTCTTTTTCTCTGTGTTTTTCACTGACTAAACCAAACCCTTGTTTCCCAAAGAATATAAGAAGTACCGTAGATTGAAAACTATATTTAAAGCCATTTCAAGCTAAGCTAAGCTGCTTGTAGAATTCAGGCTGACAGGTGGGAAAACAAAGGTTTGGTTTTAGGCTCAGGATGTTTTTAACTTTGTGATTGACCATTGTTCTCAGGCAAGGGACCGGAGACCCTGTATGCCGGGCAAAAGCTCAATGATAATGAATGGCATACGGTGCGAGTGGTGCGTCGCGGCAAAACCTACAAGCTAACTGTTGACGATGATGTAGCAGAAGGTACTTAACCTGCATCCACTTGGTTCATGCTTGAAGAAATGTCATTAGCGTTGCCTTGTCAGTGGTAGTACACCACGCCGTGGTGTGTTGCCATAGAGACTGATAGAATCAGTGTATAGCTTGTAGATATGTAACCTTTAGTGACAGTTTGCATCCATCTAATACTGTTGATGTAATTTTCTCCTTAAATCAGCCCTTTTGTGTTAGTGTCAGACAGTGTTCTCTTTTCTTTTCGTTTTTGTCTTTCTTTTCAACCCATCCCCTCCACCCTCCCCGTCTTCAGGCCAAATGGTGGGCGACCACACCCGCCTGGAGTTCCACAACATAGAAACAGGCATCATGACAGAGCGTCGATTTGTTTCCAGCATCCCGTCCAGCTTCATTGGTCATCTGCAGAGCCTTAGGTATACTCAGAATACTTACTGTTTAAATGTGTATATATATATATCTTTAACATTTTACTAAGAATTGTTTTCATATAAGCAATGACAAGATAACGAATCCACAGAGCGTTGTCACCCAAATTCTGTAGCTCTACATCATTATTTTGCCTCATTTAGGTAGTTATTTTGGTTTCACAGCACATTTACTGTTTGATCCTGTCTCAGCTCTCTCCCCATGTAAAGAAGGCACATTTAGTGAGTAGCTGTTGAAGAACATTGGGCAACTAAAGAGCCGGATTTGTTTCTCAGGAGTTGGTGGAGACCAAACCAGAGTGTAAAGTTAATGTTAGACTTCACCATGTTCATCTAGTGGACATAAACAAAAGAGAAAATTGAAAGAGGAACACCACCTAAATGAAGAATTCCAATGTTATCTCCATGGCCTAGGGAAGTTCAATCAATTGTCTATGAAGCAGCTCCACTCTTTTTACCCAATGACATCACACCTTTGAGTTTTAGCACTCTGTTTTTTTGGATTTTGGAGAGTTGTTCCTGTTTACTAATGTTTTGGACTGTCTTAAACCATAGAAATAACAGGTATGAATTTAGAAAATAATAACTAATTACATCAACTATTTACTTAAAATATGAAAATGAGCCTTACACACCATGACATATGTTTCGCCAGTGTGCTTGCTAGCTTATTGTGGTGTTCTTCTGCCCCCAGATGGCTAAACAAAGTCAATGACTTCGGTTTTTATTTTCTTAAGAAGAAAACAATACATTAACTGGAGATTTATTTAGCCAAGGGTCTGTACTGTCGATGATACTCGACCGATATTTTCAGACTTTGAAGCATTAACCTTATTTTTAAGACAATCATTTCAAGTGCCTGTTCCTGTCCTTTCCCTCAGATTTAACGGCATGCTCTACATCGACCTGTGCAAGAACGGTGACATTGATTATTGCGAGCTCAATGCCCGCTTTGGGATTCGTTCTATAATCGCCGACCCTGTCACCTTCAAATCCAAGAGCAGCTATCTGAGCCTGGCCACTCTACAGGCCTACACATCCATGCACCTCTTCTTCCAGTTCAAGACCACCTCCCCGGACGGCTTCATCATCTTCAACTCTGGAGATGGCAATGATTTCATCGCTGTAGAACTGGTTAAAGGGTAAGTTTTATTTTGAACGGATGCTTTTGCACATTGAAATATTGGAGGTCTAGTAGCAGCACCGACTTAAAGTTGCTATAAAAAGATATTTTCATGATAACAATGTGTCAGATGGCAATGTGAAAGGATTATAAAAAGTATAATACCAAGCACTGTCTGTGCTACACTGTCATGAAAATAGATCCTCATAATCTAGGGAACATACTAAGTATGGGTTTTAGTACCTGTCATTAAAGCTGTGTTCAAAAATCAAAACTGGTGAGTTTTGATACATTTTTGGAATATTGTTGAATGGCAGAATGGCATTTCAGAGAATTCACCTACAAGACAAGACAAATTCATACAAAGCTTTCAAAGACTGGAGTTGCACAAATAATCCTTTTGTCTGTCTTCATTTTTGATTTTCTGCAACGGAATTTACACCTGGATGTTACGTACAGTAACTCCCTTGCACAAGTTTAAACTTTTAAAGTTTGCAATAGAATATTAAGAGAAATCTGTATTTGTAGCTTCATGCATTACTAGTATAATTACATGGTAAATGGACATTTATATAACGCCTTTTCTAGTGTTCCGACCAATTAAAGTGCTTTACACTACATGTCAGCATTCACCCATCCACACACACATTCATACACTGATGGCAGAGGCTGCCATGCAAGGTGCCAACTTTGCCCATCAGGATCTAATCTAAATACTTTTTCACACACCGATGGCTCAGCCTTCAGGAGCAGTTTGAAGTTTAAGTATCTTGCTCAATGACACTTCAAACATGTGACTGGAGGAGCCGGGGATCGAACCACCGACCTTCTGATTGATGGACGATCTGCTCTTCCTCTGAGTCACAATGACTTTATTTTATATATTTTATTCCATTATTTTTAAACAATACATCACAACATATTGGCATGCTTGTTTTATTTTTTGCCGTCCGTTTTCTTGTTTTTCCCGTGCTGTCCAGAAGGTGTCGTCCGTCTACCGTCTACCGTCTGCTGGGTTCCATGTGAATGCAGCATTAGTCATCAAAATTCACTCGCCTTTTGGCTCAGGGCTGCCAGTTTGTGCACATTTCAAAGAATAGCTTTGAAGGCAGAAAGATGAAGATTTCTTAAGTAATCTGTAACTCTCACTAACGTTCCTCTTGCAGATACATTCACTATGTTTTTGACCTTGGGAATGGGCCCAACCTCATCAAGGGCAAAAGTGACAGGGCACTGAATGACAACCAGTGGCACAACGTGGCCATCACCCGAGACAACAGCAACACCCACACGCTGAAAGTAGACGCCACGGCCACTAGTCAGAGTATCAATGGGGCCAAGAACCTGGACCTGAAAGGTATGCAAAGGACATGACTAACACCTTTAACATGTTTACTCTCCTTGTGTGTCCAGTATGTTGTTGAACTACTAAAAAATGTGTAATTGTGCATTAAAATGTGTGTATTTTACGGCATTCGTCATGCATTCTTTTTCTCTATGTCTTTTTACACTTTACCAAGGTAAAGGTCAGTCTCCCTACAGTATTATTTACCATGGGAACACATTTGTAGGGTGTAGTAAGTGGTATTGAGAGCTCATTCTATGCATTAGGTGGAGCGAGGTAACTAGCAGCAAATTGGGTCAATTAGTAGGAAGTCAATTAGGGAAGTGGGAACAAAAAGCACAAGTTCTGATGCTGCCTGTGTTGATTTCTAAAGTGAATAGCTGTGGACAGACTGCCAGCGTGCTTACTGTATGTGTTTTGGTTCTAATTAATCAGAACCAATTTTACACTGGTTTAGTGCTGTGTTGGACTGCCAAACTGCCCAGTGTTTAAAGGTCCCATATTGTGCTCATTTTCAGGTTCATACTTGTATTTTGTGTTTCTAATAGAACATGTTTACATGCTGTAATGTTAAAAAAAACACATTATTTTCCTTATACTGTCTGCTTGAATATACCTGTATTTACCCTCCGTCTGAAACGCTCCGTTTTAGTGCCTTTGAATGGAATTGCAACGGAATTGCATTGCTAGGCAACAGCTTGGGTCCATGTTTACTTCCTGTCAGCTGATGTTATTCACATACACTGCAACAGGAAATAAACTGGGACACATTTGGAATGTTTACGTTTAAAACTGTGTAATGGTCTAAATATTGTATATTTGTGACATCACAAATGGACAGAAATCCTAACGACTTGTTTCAAACCCACAATTGCTGAACACAGGCTGTGTGTATTTCTCTGTATATTGATAGTATTGATAATTTAACAGTATTTATATCGCACTTAAACCTGCTTTATAATGTAAAAGACCTGAAAATCTCACTTTTTACATTGGGACCTTTAAATCGTGCTGCATTGTACAGTATAACTTCCAACACCATGCTACGACAAAACATCTGTCTAGCGGGTATGCGTTGCGGTTAATATAGCTAAGTACATTTCCTATTTACTTGATAAAATACAGCAGAATTTACTTTACCCCGACAACAAATGAAGATGGCAAAGATCTGCAAGAAACTGATATATAAAGACAGAATTTATAATGTGGACATGTATAAGATAAGATCCTCCTACAGTGTTCTCTATGTTTTTCTACACCCCAGGTGATCTTTTCATCGCAGGACTGGGCCCAGGCATGTACGGCAGCCTGCCTAAACTGGTGGCTTCCAGAGAAGGCTACCAGGGTTGCCTGGCGTCGGTGGACCTCAACGGTCGCCTGCCAGATCTCCTTAGTGACGCCTTGTTTCGCAGCGGACAGATTGAGCGTGGATGTGAAGGTACACCGTCCCCCCGTGATTTAGACTACTACAACACAAACGTCAACTCCAACTCCAGCTCCAGCAGCCCGTTCTACCTGCTCAATGCAAACAGTAGCTCCATAGCCTTGTATCCATACGGAGGTCCCTCCGTTCTATTAACTCTACTCGTTGCCTCACTTACCCAGTGCTAGAGTCAGGCCCCATCATATGTTATCGGCCACATTGGTCGCCCATTGTCAGTGCCGTCGTGATCACCATCAGAGCAGTTTTTTGCCAGTGCAGTGACACAAAATACTGCCAGGTGCTCCATTTTTATCTCTCATACTTTTGTAAAGTTTCTTTTTTTTCTGAAGGTTGTGAATGTTTAGAGTCTTAAAGAATATTATCATATTAGAAGATACTACAGAGGTCCCTATGAGTGGCTGGTTCAGGTGTGTAGGTACAAAGACATGTATTCATTTGATTGTACAGAGATACAGTACATTCACATTCAGAGACATCATACAAAACATATCTAACTGACCCTTTACTAAGCCTCACCCCCCCTTAGTTATTGTTGCTATGCCTGTTAAGCTTTCCATTCTAGCACTGCACATGTGTATTTTACAATGGTAACGATAATACTGATGTACCACTGAAAGTTTGTAGTAATTTTTCAAACAACGGATCCTTGACTTAAAACAAAAGTAGACAAAAGCAGTTCATCACTTTTAGTTGGCAACTGTTGATTTTACTGAAATGTAAATTTGATTAGCTCCAGCTAGCGAAATAACATTAACTCTGTGAGTTGGTCTCAGAAACATGCACATACATAATGTCATGTTTATGATATTTCAGTTTTAATTTGCTTCTTCTATAAGAAACACTGCTCCTTGGTAACATAACACCATTCATGAACATGTGACAAATTTAATTTTTCCGATGTTTACAGTAGAAAATTCATAATAAGCTACTTGTTGAGTATTTTCAGTCAATATGTTTCACCTTTACTTAATAAAAAGGCTTTGAGGATGACAACTATCCTAAGAGTCTGTCTCAGGTAAACTTCCAGTGCATCATCATGATAAAGTTAACTACAGGACTCAAGGTGAGCTATAGCTTATAGCCAGATGTTTTGGTTTGTATGCTCCACGACACACAAACAGTTGGAAAACAGCATAGCCAAATATGGCCTTAGACTTCTATTTTAAAACCCCTATTTGACCAGTATGAAACAACCCGCTGGCTGTGACAGGTATTTGCGTGTCAACACGCCTTAAAGAGGACATGAAACGTGCATGTTTTTGCACTTGTAGTGGTCAAATATATTAGAAAAACCACGTTGCATGAAGTCAGATTTAAAAAAAGTTGTTAAAACCAAAGATATGACAATTTTAGTTTCTTAATTTCTACCAAGCTATCTAGCTAGCGAGCCGCCATGTTGGTTTATGATGGCTATGATTTTCTTTTTAATTTGCCACCAGACATTTTGTGACGCCTTTTCGGCAGTTAGTGTTAAAGCCACTACAGAAATGGTGCTGAGGATATACGGCGGCCAGTCACCTTTGTTTTGGGGGACAAACAGAAAAGCGGAATGTGTGGTGGCAACATCGGTGTGCGACTACCGGGGCTCCCTCGCCCAAACCGCCCGGTGCTGCCGCTGACAGTGACAGCAGCCCACCGAGTCGGTGGTGTCCGTGTGCGTGTTGGCTTGGGAGTAACGTTATAATTGATGCTTCAAGAGAGGGAGAGACGGAGGAGAACACAGGTAACATTGGACCGATGATCTCTCAAGTGATTGTTTTGGTGACATAGATCACGTTTAGGAAAAAAAAGTTTTACTTTGTGACGGTAGTTTTGGTATGCTAATGTTGAGCCGGGTAGCTATAGCTAGCGGAAGCGGTCTGAATGAGACAGCAGAAGAGGAGAGATAGGTGATCAGAGAGGGGAGAGGACGGCAGATGGACAGACAGAGACAGGTGATCAGAGAGAGGAGGACGGGAGATGGAGACACAGAGACAGTCAGTCCACATTCTGTGGAGACAGTCAGCAGCAGCTGGACTCAGTGCCTGTTGGAGGACTCTTTCAGTGCCACTAGCCAGCGCTGCAGTAACGTTACTGATCTCCGTTTCACTGTCAGTTTATGAAATGGACTGTTTTGTCCTTGGTTTTAACATTGTAAAACTCATCTTTACATCCAGGAACAATACAATAGTGTCTCCTCTCTTGTTTCTTCTGTCCAGTGTCTCCTCAGTCTCCGTCTTTCACGGTCTCTACCGTTGTATCTGTGTAACTCAGCCGAGCCAACCAACCTGGTGATGTCACAGACTAGAGTACTGCGACATGGCGGCCAGAAAAGTTAAAAATGGAGATCTTTTTTTGAAATGCTGACATTTGTCATGTTTGTTACATATTTGTTGAGTAAAGTGGAAATCCATCTAGTAAACCAGATTAACTTGGTTGACTGCTTCATGTCCACTTTAAGGCTTAGAAAATCAATCTAATTATTTTTGTTTTAACGTGTAAAAAATATAGCGCGTCAACACAAACAAACTTTGTGTTAACACACATTTTTATGTCTTCTAAACACAAAATCTATAAGATGTTATTTGCTCAAATGGCCTTCCAAAAAAAGAAAATAGACGTAAAGAATGTTGCGTGTGGAAAGTGCACCAACTTCAACACTGCATATCGTTGGGTCCCCAGCAATGCACCCGTGTGTGAAGTAGATCGGATGAATGGACAAACCCACAGACACACAGATTCCTTGCTTTACATTTAGATAGAAGTGTAACTTTGCTGTCAGACACATGTAAGATGGAAACGCCTGAACTTTTGGCCTTGGAAGTGACAATAGGTTACTACTACTCTAGGTAGTAAGCGGTGCTTAGTTACGGTTGCTATAAGCTATGACTGGACAATCACTGTATGGGGTGGAGTTTAGCAAACGGTCAATCACAGGGAGTACAAAGAAGAAAAAAACAATGTAAACACAAAAAAGAAAGTTATTGCCTCACAAAAAGTTTTACACTAGGCCATGACATCACAGCAGCATTGGAAATCTGTATCAGACCATACCTGGATGCAGATAGTTCACAAAGCAAAACTTGCCTAATGGTTTAATTTGATTTGTGTTAATTTCCAATTGTTCATGCATATTAATGTAACTACATCAAAATGGACTGTTGAAACATTTTTGCGCGACCGAGCAAATGTCACTGTGTACAAAATGTTTCCATCTTCCTGTGCAAGTCATGCATTCTTTTGTAGTTGTTTTTTGTCATCTTCTTAAGGTTCTGGCCTTCCACAACCTGTTGCATGGAAATCCTTTTATGTACAGCTGTTTTTTCTTATGCCTGCCATATCATTCAGTTGGACATTGGGTGTACTATATGTTGTTGTTTTTTTAACATTCATTTACAGAACCCCATGTTAGAGAAATAAATGTGTTAGTTTATGTTTCATTTTAAATCCAAACAGACAATAACGTCTTGTACTGTATGTCCTCCTCGTTGTGACAATCTGAATGGGGTTTGATAACAATGTTTTTCACTGGACTGTATGTACTGCAAGAAAGTAATGGTTGACCAATTTATTTTTCAAAATAAAATCTCATCAATCACAGTTCGTTGGTCTTGTCCATGGCATTCTGTCTCATTTGTATGTGTGCTTGTGTGATTTTTCCTTTTTTTGCTGATGTATCATGATCAGTTGATTAGTCATTTAAGCTCTATCTCCATGTACTGCCTGCTTTTCATTACAAGCTTTCATCACATATCAAAGCCCATTGTGGATTATGGAGTCGGCAATACACTGTACTGTCACTAGATGGTGATACCGCGCTGTGGCAAATATTTAACAGAGAAGGATCAGCAGACGTAACATGAATGAGCTTTCTGCTGGTGTCACATCATACATCAAATCCTGAACCAGATCAGTGGATCACTGTACGTTTCAAAATTCAATCCACTCCTCCGACTCATCATCGGTTCATTTGGTTCTGAACAGCTCCTTTAACGGAGCAGCTTGCATCAGTTTACCAGGTAAGTCTCCATTCAACACATTGACCTGACTTAGAGTTAGATGAGGTCATGCAGACTAACAATTGTGAAGATTTATGTGCATTAAAGCAGATATATTTAGAAATTTCACATAAGTACTGTTGTAAAAGCAGACTGAGTAGGGATTTCTGGCACAACTTCACCTACTTCCAAGGTGCATGGAGAAGGGAAAAGGTCCGAAGAGGTAAAACTACAGCAACACTTGTAGCATGCAGAACAACGTTATTGTTTTAAAGGTCCCATATTGTACTAATTTTCAGGTTCATACTTGTATTTTGTGTTTCTACTAGAACATGTTTACATGCTGTAATGTTCAAAAAACCCTTTGTTTTCCTCATACTGTCTGCCTGAATATACCTGTATTCACGCTCTGTCTGAAACGCTCCGTTTTAGTGCATTTCAACAGAATGCAACGGAATTGCATTGCTAGGCAACAGTTTGGGTCCATGTTTACTTCCTGTCAGATGATGTTATTTACATACACTACAACAGGAAATAAACTGGGACACATGTAGAATGTTTATGTTTAAAACCTTGCAATGGTCTATATATAGTATATTTGTGACATCACAAATGGACAGAAATACTAACGCACAATTTCTGAATACGGGCTGTGTGTATTTCTCCATATATTGAGTGTTTTGATAGTCTAACAGTATTTGTATGGCACTTAATTCTGCTTTATAATATAAAAGACGTGAAAATCTCACTTTTTACAATATGGGACCTTCAACATGTTTCGGCTTGTATGGCCTTCATCAGGGGTCATCATTAAACACATCACAAATAGCATTTAAATAGGGTAGGTATGGAGCAGAAAACAATTTGAAACATATAAAAGACAACCAATCATATACATCCACCCACATAGTCAATGGGGCACACAGAGATGGGCTGTTGGATATATAGTCATGTGGCTTCAGGCCAAATCACATTCCTAAACTGGCAGAGATGTGGGATGGGCCAATAAAGGACATGGGTGACACCATATTTGGTCCATATACATAAGTCCATTTTTTTGGAATAAAGTGTTTTCAAAGTATACCACACCAAACAGCACATTTTGGGTTAAGACCTCCTATAAGTCTGAGTGCTACCCCTTATATTTATATGGTATTACACCCAGTTGTGTGTGTGTGTGTGTGTGTGTGTGTGTGTGTGTGTGTGTGTGTGTGTGTGTGTGTGCGTGTGTGCGTGTGTGTGTGTGTGTGTGGGTGTGTGTGTGTGTGTGTGCGTGTGGGTGTGTGATTCTGGGAATGGCTGGATTTCCACAGGTCCCAGCACCACCTGTCAGGAGGACTCATGTGCCAACATGGGTATTTGTATCCAGCAATGGGAGAACTACACCTGTGACTGCTCCATGACGTCCTACACTGGCACTCAGTGCAATGACCGTGAGTACTGATCTCACTATTAAATCAAGTCAAGTCCGTGTTTATTTATATAGAATGAAATCATGACAGAAGTTATCTCAAGACACTATTGATATAGAGCAGGTCTAGACCGTACTCTGTAATTTACAGAACATTCCCCCCCATGTGGCAAGAAAAAACTCCAGTTTAGCGGGTAGAAAATTGAGCAGAACCGGGCTATGGGTGGGCGGCTATCCGCCTCTACCGATTGGGTTGTCTAATGTCACACATGTATGACAAAGAGTGGACAACATCAAACCCACTAAACACCTGGCTTGTGTGTGCTTAGAATGATGATAAACGTGATAGTAAAGATAACTACATTTCATGAATATGCTGAGTTTTACGTGAGAGTCACAGCAAAAATCTGTATTGACCATCAGTACTGACAGCAGTTTGTGGCTAAAAAACACAGACTGCACAACCACTCCAGAGGCTGAACTCGCATGAATTCAGCATGACAAAAATTCACTTTGCATGTGGCTGCAACTCTTCTGTAGCCGGCCCCTACAGCTGTACACCTACAGCCTCATGCAAAGTTGAAATTCCAGACATCTGCAGTGACCTGTGGATATTTACCCCCATCTACAGTATATAATCCACAAATTCCTACAATGACACAACATGCAAACAGATGCTTACAGTTCTGTGTGTGATTTGATTGTGCGTGTGATGTGAAAGGTAAGTGATGGCTGTCACACATGTCTGAGAGTTTCATCAGTGGTTACTGTGCTTGGAAGCACGTGTACCAGTGAGTACGCCTTTCACACTGAGTCACCACCTTTCTGTAGCAAAACTATTACAATGTGATAGAATGTCTGTCCAAGGATGGACTATTATAAACCTGATCACTGGCTGTTCACCAATTCTCAACGCCTTTGAACTTTTAAGGCAAATTGTGATTCATCGCATACAACAGCTGTTTCAACTATCAAAATCAATGGATTCAAAGAATGTCACATGATCCACATCACATGAAGGTTTCAGGGTCTTGAAGCTGTTCTGGTGGTAGGGGTAATGGCTCCTCTTTTGGAAATTGATCATACTAAGGGGCAGCGTACAGACGCATATAGAGATATAGTATCTTCTTCCAACAACTCATTAGCTCAATATAGTCCATGTGCCAGGGGGCTGGTCATGCCACTTTGGAGGGACCATGTCCCATAGGGATTTTTTTGAAGGTCTATATCATTAGTGTTGGAAAATGCATGATAGCAATGCAGCAATGCAGAGGGTAACCAACACACAATATCATGAAGTCATATATCATTGTAAAGCGTAGACTATATTCTATCCAACGGTCACATTGTCATGACACTCAGGTCAAGAGAATTTGACCTTTGACCTCTAATGCTGCAATGGGGCAAATTCTGAATGCCACTGCAAATGCCCTTATAACTAGCTTGATACTGATCTGATGTGCCCATGGATAGCAGCATAAGATAAAGAGCACAAAAAGAGCTTTAAGATGATATTATATGAATGACAACAATAACAACATTTCTTATCAGAATAAACAAAACTTTGTGCAGTTTGTATCTGATGGAATGTTCAGAGCTTCGCATTGGATTCTGTTATTGGGGCAGTTTGTAAATGGCTTTCTAAGCAGCAGAAACACAAAATAATACAAAAATTCAAAACACTGTACTAAGAAATTAATTCTCGGCCAGGTTTATCCATTATTTTATATTTTCCCACTCTTACCTCGTTGTCAATATAAACATGTTGCAACTGATGAGGCCCCGATTCAGTAGCAATGGGTTATATTCCAGGTGAAATGTGCAAATGATGTTCACTTTTTCATAAAGGCATGAAACTTGGTACGCATGCACAGTTTGGGGCCATGAACATTTTCAGATATGGAGCCATCGCAAAAACGCCTCGGCCATTTTACTTTCCACCATAACCATATTATGTATTTCGCATCATATCTCCTGAACCAAACATGATAACACAGAAAAGGTGATGTCTACCCCTATGTTTTACAAGTGTTTGGATTGATTCAGAAAATGCAATTACGCCAAATTCACACCAGGCAGTGGCAAAGTGCGAGCCCCCGCAGCTTTCCATTGATATTGCATGGCAGCTCGCCACAGGCCCCACTTCGCCATTGCTCTGGTGCGAATTTGGCATTAGGAAAAGGTTCTAAGAAAGACAATTCCTTTGACTTCCTGTTTCCTTCTCACACCCGGGCCACACTGGATGCAACTGTTGCGTCTCTCACATGTGTGGTGACCACACCCACAGCGTTGATGCTACTCCGCTGCTGCTGTCAGCCCTTTCTTTCTATATAGATTTTGCCTTTCGTAATGGCCATTTCATTTAATTTCATTATAATGATAATAAGAATGCACAATTAAAAGCCGGTACTCTATTAACTTATGGAGTCGTGCAAGTCCCTGCATTTTCCTGCAAAGATTTCAGAATAAAAGCATTGTGTTAACAAATGAAGGAATTCTGTCCACATGAAAATAAAAAATGCTGGATGGCTTTTAATTTGTAACGGAAACAGGAAATGAGCTGCCTTCATAGGGTGGCTGGGCTCAGCCTTAGAGATAGGGTGAGGAGCTCAGACATCAGGAGGGAGCTCGAAGTAGAGCCGCTGCTCCTTCGCGTCGAAAGGGACCAGCTGAGGTGGTTCGGGCATCTGATCAGGATGCCTCCTGGACGCCTCCCTTTGGAGGTTTTCTGGGCACGTCCAACTGGTAAGAGGCCCCGGGGTAGACCCAGAACCCACTGGAGGGATTATATATCTGGTCTGGTCTGGGAACGCCTCGGGGTCCCCCAGGAAGAGCTGGAAAACGTTGCTGGGGAGAGGGACGTCGGGAATTCCCTGCTTAGCTTGCTGCTAATGTCCCGAATAAGCGGAAGAAAATGGACGGATGATTGGAAGATATCAAACAAACCTTTGTATGAGGATACTTTGCTGCAGTAAACTACCTGTATCTTCCAGGGTTACTTGATTAACTATAGCAATAAATGTCTCATTAGCAGGCCCATTGCCTGGTCAATGATCCCACTTCAAATGAATGCAGGTTATTTAGAGAGGCTGGGGAAAATACCGCCTGTTCAACAGTCAGCTAAATAAAAAATAGCACCTTAAATTCACTTGATTTTTTTTTTTGTATTATCATTAGTAGCCATAGTGGTTGTTGTTTAACTTTATGATTATTATTACTATTAAGTACGTTACTATTAATTTGAGCTTTTAGCCCGTTCAGGGCGGGTGGGAGGAGATGCTGGGTATGGTCAAACAAACACAGGACTTTCACGCAGATGACCGCTGTTCGGGTCCCGTGTGAAACCAAGTCAACTTTGACTTATTTTACCATACTTTTGTTACGTAACTTACGTACTTAACGCCTAACCCAGCACTTTTGTTGCCTAAACCTAACCAAGTAATATTGTTGCATAAGTAAACCTAAAAACCAAAACCTACATTGGAAGTTTATTACCTCCGCCAAGGCCGAAGGCCTAGGAAGGAGGTTATGTTTTCACCGCCGTTGGTTTGTTGGTTTGTTGGTTTGTCCGTTTGTCCGTTTGGATGATTACTTCAAAAGTCCGTGATGGATTTGAATGTAATTTTTTGGAGGGCTGGGGTGTGGCACAATAAACAATCCATAAGATTTTGGTGGTGATCCGTATCATGATCTGGCTTCGGGATTTTTTTTAATAACTCAGCTCAGCCTGTGCTTTAACACCACAGGCTTTAAGACATGCGCAGTGTAACTGATGACGCGTTCATGACGCATCACCCTGCCTCTTTCCTTCTGCCTGCAGAGAGAGACAGAGAGAGAGTGGGGGGTGGATGGAGGCAGGGACAACTGTAGATTCGGCGTTTTTCGACAATAAGCTCGGTGAAATTACAGTTGAGTTCGACCAAAGCACACTTGGTGATTGTTGGAAAGAGTAACGAAGATGGTTTAGGTGAGTTTTATTTTGTTTCAGTCCAGTTTGAATGAAGTGTTTTAAGATGCTCCACTATGTACCCCTGATCTCAACATAAACAAAAATACACGTGGATGATGGCGCAAGCTGAACGGAGAGGGGCAATCATACTCGGGCAGCTTGGCGGAGGTCTGCGCTCTCCGAGTGCCATTCTAGTTTTGAAAAGGGACTGTATGCATGTAACGAGAGGAAACTTTACATTTCCTGTGAACATGGAAGTTTATTTTGAAAAGACACTATGCGTGTAACGAGGAGGAAACTGACACGCCAACCCTGATATGTCGAAAACTGATCCTAGAGGTGGTACCTAGAGCGTCATAGTTTGAAGCATAGGGCCACTGACCAAGAGGCGGTATTTGAAGAGTTGGGAGTGAGATATGACCTTCTACCAGCAACATTTGTCATTTTAACAGCCAAAACCAACAGTCAATGCCTGGTAAAAATGAGAGGCTGCTATTTGAATGTTTACGCTGCTCTTCGCTAATAAGCGTTAATAAGTTAACAAATCAATGTATTTTGCCTATCCGGGTTTCGTCACTGGAGCACCAAAATGTTAGATGCTAGAATTCAATACAGGGATGAACATTTGGAATAAACTGATCAGTGCGGGGGTTTTACATGAGGTCTTACAGGTATTCACTGGGCATCAATGGGGGTGAGCCATCTGGTCACATGTGAGCAGGCTGGCAGGCAATCAGAGCAATCAGCGGGGTGACAGGAGTCAATTTTCCCCTTCACTGGTCTTTATATTTGCCCTGCTGCGTACTAGATCATTCCCATCGATCCCTCAACCTCCACTCTCCTACCCCGACCATCAGCACCAAGTGCATGCCGTGAAGCTTGTGTCTTTATGCACAGCAGCCCCAACTTTAGTCCTGGCCTAGCTCTCCAGCCATTCCTCTCTGGATGTCAAGAGTGTCAGGATAGTAGTAGTTAGAAAAAGTGCACAAGATAAAGCCATTTTATTGCTCTCAGCTTTGTGTTCCTTCCCTGGGTAGTGCAGATAGGTGAGGTTGGAGAAGGAGAGGCTGATGTTTTTTTTCTCTGTGTAATGCAGAAGGGGAATGAGCTGTGTTAATACACCGTTAGTTGATAAGTGGAGGATAATGTGTTTGTTGACCTTCACCTGGCCCATCTGCGTTTGTGTAAGCTTTGCACCTCACTGTTCCGCCTTGCATAAATCGAGTTGTAAAAAAGCAAGACAACAAGAAATAAAGAGTGAAGGGCGGGGGAAATGGGTTCTGGTTCCTCCGTAGGTGGGAAAAACAGCCATGCATCACACTGGACAGGTCATTTGAACAGTGCAATGCTGCATCTGAGTGTTCCTGAGATTAGGGAGGGTAATAATTTCTGAGGACCATGCTTTATGTTAATGTGACAGGCCTCGCTGTATATTTCTGCTGAGGCACCGTCTTTGTGGTGCTTAATTTTCCATTAATGGAACTGTTGTGTTAGTATCAACAGCCACCTCAGAGATTTAGACCAGCCCCGAATGAACTCGTTTTTTTTTTTTTTTATCGCAGTCAACCTCTGATTATTTCTCATGTGTGTATACATAATCAAGGACATTCCAGACAAAACAACGTTCTTCACCGAAAACAAATTCAAGTTGTGGAATGATTTTTGACAGTGAAAGTTAACTTTTATACAGCTTTTTCCTGGAAGGTTAAAGCCGAAGTAGGCGAGTTTTCAAGCAAATATGATTTAAAAAAGTTATTTTTATAAAACGGTCGCTATATCGTGACAGTAGTACATGAAACAGGTAACCTGAAAAAAATCATGTGCCTCTGTGTCCTCCGGTGCTCCTAACAGAATCTGCAAGATTTCACAGACCGGAGGAAAACAAGCAGTAAGAGCTGATCTGAGGTCTGCTGTCAAGCTGCCGTCTATGAGAGCCGGCCGTCAATCACTGGACCAAACAGTCAAACTAGGCAGCGCTGATCAAATATGAATCAATATTATGTTACGTTAATGCCTATTTCTCTCCTCAGATGTTTTCAGAATCATTTTGTAGTGCACGGTTTAGCTGTAAAATTAGAACGTTTTTGACGCCGCCGCCATTGTGAAATCTGGTGAAGGGACGCCAAATTCCGGTCACATGGTTTTTTAAAGCCTGAAAACAGAGCCATGAGGAGGAGCAGAAGTCTAGTTATCTCTCAGAACACTTGAATTACAATATGCTGAAAGGTTATTATGGAATCTTTGCCCAATGATGCCAAAAATATACTGCCTACTAAATCTGGTACAATACATCTGACATCTGAGATTAACTTTTTTTTTTGTACATGGTCTCTTACAAATAAATTAAACTAACTGTAATTGGTTCATATTGGTTCTGTTCCAAGACAGCGGATCTAGGTACCTCTTTGCAGCTGAAAATTAAAATAAAAGCACAATAAAAGAAAAGAAAAGCTGCATTTTTTTGTACTAGATATTCTACCAATTACATTTTTCATATTAGTGTGCACCTGTTTCACTGGCAGCCCCCACTTTCTCAAAAACCCAGATGTTCAGCTAACTACTTGAACTACTTAAAAAATTTAAACCAGCTAAAGATTAGAATAATTAGACATTACACATTGCCCTCTAAGGCACAATGAAAATGTAATAGAAATCATAAATGACTGAAGTAACTCCCAGAGCGCATTGTGCCTCATTCACCGGGATCACAGCGAGGCAGAGCCAGGCCTCCATGGTTCAGTGGCCCAATCAATTTTTACAGCTCTTGTTTGGATAACCCCTGTGCTTCTGTTTGCCAGAGACACTGTGGTGATGAATCACAGAGGCCATGTGGGTAATATGAGAGCACCACGACCAGAAAGTTGCAACAGAGTTGTTTCAGCAGCAGATAGGGTGATAGTAATGAGGTGGTTTCTCTTGTAATCTTCTCAGTATGAGTGACAGGCAATTTCCTTTTATAAATCCCAGATCAACTTAGAAATTTGCGCACATGGATCAGCTTCATATCCTCTACATGCCCACATTCAACCATAAATGGTCAATGCAAAGCACCTCATGAATGTTTCTGCATTAAATTGAGCCTGTCGATCAATGGTTCCAGAGGAAGACCAAGAAAAGGAATTTTTCTGATACAGAAATTGACTGGAACGGAGCGTCCGCCAAATGAATAACTTGATTCAAGGCCGTGGGCCGTGTGATGTCTCCAGCCACGGTTGGGTCCCCTCGTGTATGGGTGGGACTCGCGGCTTTTGCGTGGAAGAATCGAGATGGTCTCCTGGGAGCCCCCATCGCTGCAGAGGGGCTCTTTGGGTCAATTTCATCTGTTTAAACACTTAAGAGGAGGAGAACTCACAGCTCAGTCGTCTTTTGCCTCTCGCCCAGCCAGAAGTGAAACAACGTGAGGACTGCTTCTACTTCACGAGATGTCCCGGCCCGAGACGCCCCGGCATCGTCCTCCCCGTGCGGATCCGGCTGAGCGGAGAGGCATTTGCGTCAACAAGTTCCTGCTTAGAGTAAAATAACAGTGCAGAAAATGACTAGGGAGGGTGTGTGAAAATATATCTCACCCGGTCAAGCGGTTCTGAATAACATTAAAGACAAGCTGTCTGAGGTGAAACATTCAAGGACCTCGAAGTCAGTTCAGTGTGTTTCACTCGTTACTCCTCGTTTTTTTGCAGTGATTTCACAGATCGACATGCACAAATCGTTCCAAGAATTGTCTGCGTGAGGTCTGAAAATATTACCTCGAGGAGGAACACTGTTCAGGTCAGCTTGACCCAGGGGGAAGAGAATACTGTCGTGTCTGTTTTCCCCTCATCTATCTCTTCACGGGTGAATGGAGGTACAGCACAATGCCGCTGGGTCTACGGCTGCATGCACGGCCGAGCCAGATGAGTTCACGGACCTCATCCCGGGCTCGGTCATTTGGGTGTTGTTCCTGGCTGATCTCAACACGAGAGATGGGAGTAATGGATCACAGTGACGTGACATCAGGCCCCATTAGCGGCTCTGCCCTTTCCATGTCGGCCCCCAATGGGCCAGTCTTCAGTTTATGGAGGGCTTGGTGGTGGAAAGGGCCAAGATAAGATATCACAGCTGTGAGTGGATTGGATGGACAGGGAACTGAGACTGGGATATTCTCTCCTTTTGAAGCCTTTGGAGGTGGATTTATCTTCTCTGGAGTAGATACATTTCCTCTCAGCAGAGGTCCAGGCCTTATTAGAGAAACAGGCTGTGTCTGTCTGCACGAGACAGAGGTTTTTTTTACTCCGCGTACTTCCTGGTTCCAAAGAAGATGGGAGACTTCAGAACCATTTTGGATCTTCACGGCCTAAATCAATGCATTGCCCGCAAGACCTTCCATATGCTGACCATCGGTGACAGTGTTGACTGTCATGCAGGTGCTAGGGTTCATGGCAGCTGCTCACCCAGTGGCTCCTGCAGAGGTGGTTTGCCAGCCTTCACTTGGATGCCAAGAAGCACAAGCAACGTTTGGTTACCATTCCCCCCTCGGTAGAGGACGAACTACACTACTGGGGGTACCCACAACACCTGTTGAAGGGGACACCGCTGGGACGAGTGACCTCCTGCGTCCCGGACACATCCCTGACGGGATGATGGATAGATTGGAATTGCACTACAAACTTTACATTAGACAGAACAGGAGAGGAACCTCACCTACAGTCAACCGCCTCTTTATCACAGATGATTTCGGAGGCTGGTGTAGTAGATGTATGGAGGGTCAAAAATCCCCAGGTTAGGCAGTACACATGGGTTAAGGTGTGGGACGGGAATGTGAGCACAGCCAGGCTGGATAGGGTTTACATATCACACGGTGTGTTCCAATCCACGTACTTCCGGAAGTGCACTTCAATGTAGTGCACTGTGTGCACACTGTACTTACTTGAGTAGTGCGCAAATTTCAACGGGGTAGGGTCGTCTCAAATCTAATACTCTGAGGCACGCTTACCGGAAATGACGATCGCAACATTTCACCGCGGCTCGCTACCCACCAAAATATCTTCTTCTTCTTCTTCTTCTGGGTTTTACGGCAGCTGGCATCCTTTGTGTTGCACTGCTGCCTCCTTCAGGTTTTACCCGTCCACTACCCGCCAAAATATTTGCCTGCTTTGTTGATCAAGAATACACAGAAAATGAAAGCAAAATGGAACTAACGTTTCCAACGTCGTCGCCTACGCCTACAATGTGTCCTCCTGTTGGCTGAAATGCACCAGTATGTTTACGTACTGTCTTGTTTTATTCTGTTATCTACGTAGCCCATATACTTCTATAAGGCACGTTGTTCAGCACAGCAAAAGCTCCTGCATCATCTGCCGCCATTTTCACATGTTTGAATAGTGGTCATGGTCCCGTCCCTTCCGCTACGTAGCCAACATGGCAACAATTGAGTGTGAAAAGTGTCCAGCGTTCCACACTCAACGATTTGACCGTTTTGAGTATAACATCCGGGTACTTCGAGTGCACTGCATTTTGCCATACTTCACAGTGTGAACGCACTTATGCACTCAAAATAGTAAGTGGAAGTACAGAAGTACGCGGATTGGAACACACTGGCAGGGTTTTAGTAACAGGCTACTGAACAGTCACATTCACCCAGCAGGTTTCACTGACCATCACTTAGTCACTTTAGATTTTCATATCTCACCAACCACTAAAGGCAGCTCATACTGGCACTTTAATGTTAAGCTGCTTCAGGACAGCGATTTCTGTGAGAAATCTGAGATGTTCTGGGGAATCTGGAGACAAAGGAAAAGAGAGTCCTTAAGTCAGTGGTGGGAAGTGGGTAAGGCACATATACAACTGTTGTGAATTCTCTCATGCTGTCAAAATGGCAGCCACTGTTGGACAGGATCACCTAATCACAATCATTCCCCTGCCTGCTGACAACTACAGTCAGGTGTGCCTCAAGCCACTGAAACCAATCATCCACCTCCCCCTGATTGCCAATTGCAGTCAGGTGTGTTTCACAACTCTATATAAGGCCCTCAGCAGAACTGCAGAGCTCTCTGCTGCTCCATCCATCCTGCATGCTATGCGTCCCTGTGACTGTAAGCCTGTTATTTTCATTGATGTTAATTTGCATTCCCTTGTTTTCAAGCTGTTTATTCATTATAATTCAGAACAGCTTGTGATCGTTCATTTTATTACTTGGTATTTAATTTATATTACTAATTTGGTTTATGTACTTTTTGCACTGCAGAAACCATGGTTTGGATGGAAATAAACCACTTAAACTGCTTTCATCGTCAGATCTCTTTAATTTGAGAACTCTTAGGCGGTTGGCTCAGTTCCAGAACCCAAGAAAGTTTTAATAACGACTTTTCTGTCAACAGTATATACAAGTCATTCCGCAGTGAGAGTTAAAAGAATCATTCAGAGTTTAGAAAAAGAAATCAGGGATTTGGAAAACAGTCTATCCACTCACAACAGCACAGACAGTCACGAGTTAAAGGGGCTCTGGTCAGGTCACGATTCAACAGCGTGACCTGACACGAAACATGGATGCTCCCACCGCCTTCTTCTTTAACCTGGAGAACCCGTCTCTCAGACCAAAGAGATGGTCTGTCTCCGTCTCCCTGGTGGTACAATGACAACTGTCCTGGCTGAGATGAGACAACATGTCGAAGAGTTCTACAGCAGCCCTCTTCAGGATGGAGGACTGTAACAGAGAGTGTGTGGATGAGCTGCTGCAGGGGCTTCCTCAGCTGGGCACCGAGGACAGAGCTGTCTTGGATTCCAACATCTCCCTGGAGGAGCCCACTGCTTCTGTGGGACAGATGGCTCCTGGTAGAGCTCCTGGACTGGACGGATTGCCTGTAGACTTTTATTAGCACTTCTGGAAGTTTTTGGGAGTTGACCTGTGGGAGGTGCTGCAGGTGTGCTCTCAGACACGCCTGTTATCTGCATTCTGTCGGCTTGCAGTTCTTTCACTTTTACCCAAAAAAGGAGATTTGGCTCTTCTTAAGAACTGGAGACCATTAGCTTTGTTATGCACAGACTACAAACTTATTTCAAAAGTACTCGCCAACAGGTCAAAAAACTTTCTGGAATTAATAATCCACAGAGACCAGTCATACTGTGTACCGGACAGATCCATCATGGACAATCTTTCTCTAATGACAGACTTGCATGATATTTGTAAATTGTACAATATTGATGTTGGAATCGTATCATTAGATCAGGATAAAGCATTTGACAGGGTTGACCATGGTTTTCTTTTTTCCACTTCAAGAGCTTTTGGTTTTGGAGAAGGTTTGGTGGTGTCTGCTTATGCTGATGATATTAATGTGCTTGTCAGAGACCAGAGGGATGTGGAGCTCCTGGGTAGTAGTTTGGACTTGTATGAAAGGGCGTCTTCAGCAAAGGTGAACTTGGAGAAAAGTGAAGTGTTGCGGGTTGGGCAGTGGGCAACAAGGAAACACCAAAGATAACAGGAAACCTCAGCTGGAGAAGGCAGGGCATGAAAATTCGGGGTGTTTTTTTTCTGTGAACAGAGGAATTTCAGAGGAAAAACTGGGGGTTGCTATGGAGAGAGTGCATGCTAGACTGTCTAAATGGAAATGGCTGCTACCTCAGCTTTCCTATAGGGGGAGGGTCCTGATCGTCAATAACTTGGTTGCCTCGACCCTTTGGCACAGACTGATAGTTTTACCTCCACCACGGGGCCTGATTGAAGGAATTCAGAGAGCAGTTGTGGATTTCTTCTGGTCAAGACACCACTGGCTGAGATCAGCGATACTGTACCTGCCAGTACAGGAGGGAGGGCAGGGCCTGGTAAACATCGTATCATGCATCACAGTTTTCAGGCTGCAGACAGGTCAGAGACTGCTTTACGTTTTGGCCTGCCATGGATTGACAATGCCTATGTGCTGCTGAGGAGGGCTGGACGCCTTGGGTATGACAAATACCTATTCCTGCTCAGCCCAAGTCCATCGATTTGACTGGTGTGACACCTTTTTACCAGTCTGTTTTAAAGGCGTGGCAGGTTTTAACGTTCCGTCGAAAAGCCGTGATGACACCAGGGATGTGGCTCTTTGAGGAGCCGCTGTTTGGAAACAGTTTCCGTCACCTCTCAGGTCCTGTCCTGTGTCAGCATGAGATCCATGTCTTTCCTTCCCTGGCTGTCTCTCCTGCTGTGGGACAGTGGCAAGATGAGGAGGACATCCTGAGTTGGGAGTCTTTGAAACTCTGGGGGAAAAAAAGCAGCTTATCAGGTTATCCGCTCAGGTTGTTTGCGGTCCCTGTACAACCCCCCCGTTGACAAACGGACAGGCGTCCTCCAGTGGAAGATTGTACATGGGGCCATAGCTACAAACAGGTATCTGGTGCACATCAATCCTGGCACAAGGGACGGCTGTCCTTTCTGCTCGCAGACAGAAACCACACACCATCTGTTCATTCAGTGTTCCAGATTGGGTAGACTTTTCAGCCAACTGCAGTCGTGGTTTCAGGGCTTAGGAGAACACTTTTCTTCTTCTCTGTTTATCTATGGTCCACACTACTCTTCAAAGAAAAAAGTCTGTTCACACACTAATGAATTTCATTTCATGACTGGCCAAATTAGCCAGAAAGGTGTGAGAAGATGGATGTGGTTGTGATGCTCACTGGGCTGCCGTCAGCACAGCTCAGGGTGGAGTTTGCATTTTACAGACTGACAAAAAAGACTGAAGTCTTTGTGAACATTTGGAGTGAGCAGGATGTGCTGTGTTCAGTCAGAGAGAACTCATTGGTTCTGAATATTCCAACTTTTATTCTTATTTTTAAATATTTTTTCTTTTTTCTGTTTTGGGTTTTTGCATGAAGTAGTTTTGTTGTAATTTTTGATAACAGCAAAACTTGTGTAATCGGAACTAAAAAGAAATAAAGGTCTGGTTAAAATTCCATTATCTCCCTCTCTTTCTCCATCTCTCTCTCTCCTTCTCTCTCTGTCTCTCTATCCCTCTCTCCCCCCTTCCTCTCTGTCTCCCTCTCTCTCTCTACCCCCCCTCCCACCTTCTCACACTCTCTCTGGGATCCAGATCATTGCTGCCGTCTTGTGTCGAAGTGCTTGTGGCATGACTGAGCGTACATCAGACGAGAGGTTATTTTGGAAAAGGGAGACCGGGAGCAAACCAAAGAAAAGGATTTTTCTTGTTGCTGACTGATTTTAATGGATACGTCTAAAATATTCAGGACGTGAAACAGAAAGAAAAACAAGGGGAGCATGCAGAAGTAGACAGAAAGCGGTCCGGTGGATATACAGTATTCTGTTTCGTGACTTCTCTGGTACCAAGTCACTTTGCAAGTTGCACAGGATCAGACAGTGTCCTTCTGTGTGGCTTTGAAATTTCTTCCTTTGCGAGATTGCCCGTAGACGTCCTTTTTTAAGAGAGACGGAGACGGAGCGATAGGCAGAGAGACGGAGGAGTGAGTAACACATGAGGAGCAGCTATAGTGAGCTGGCAAATAGCTCCTGTGCAGAGGAGGAGGCAGGAGGTGTCCTTCCATCCTGACTCTATGTAATACAATTACCTCTAGGCAAGTGTGTATGTTTCAGGATTTTTATATCATTTTTATCTGACAGTTTGCATTTTTCCTGTAGTTCACTAATCTCAACCTACCGTATCTCTTGAGCGGCAATGTGTGTGAGCTCTCTGGAGATATCGGGCTGACGGTCTTTGTTGTTATGAGGTTTTCTCAATCATGAGACTGTTGCCCTGCAGAACACTGCTTTGTGCTGGGTTTCCGTTTGAATCGATTCGCCTCCCATCATGTGCCCCATGGGTGCTTTACCTTTATGGGGTCTCATGAAAGGAGGCTCCTGCCAAGCCCCCGGTCTTATCGTCCTCTATCAGACCGCCTGGATGGGATGGCTGATTCTGGGTTGTATCGCTGCCTCTGCAAAGCAGAACTCTGCGAGTGCCACCCGAGCTCAGGTGGCATCAGTGTCATACGCTCATCCTGAGCAGCATCACCTGCATGTGGCATGGCAGCGCTCCTTTCCACCCATCTCCATATACAGTTCTTCAGCATCACTGAAGGGAGGTCATGGTGAGTGGCAAAACCTCCAGGTACTTCTTGGTTACCAATAACCCAAGTGTCTGTGTTCCAGTACTATCCATCTATTGTTTCCTATCAAATAAATAAAGAGAGAGAGAGAGAGAGAGAGAGATGTATGAGTTTGTTGGACAGTTGAAAAACAGAAAGAATTAATCGTACTCGAATTACTTTTTTCCTTATATTTTATTAGTGCGTCAGTCTTAACGATGTCTACCTGTGCCGAGTCTTCTTGAAAGCTTGCATGCCGTCGGCAGTAAAATAGCCGTATATCACCTGGGAGCTGGTGGGGTGTATGGATTTATTGAGAGGGAGCAGTGAGGTAGATGAAGTGTCAGGCAGTCTCAGCAGGGGTTTAATATTTTTTTTATTGCAGCTCTAGATCTGCGTGTACACACAGAAAACAAAAGCTTACGTCGCACATATGCGGTACAGGCACATGTGTTCACGTGTACAGACAACCAGTTTGTGTGTTCACATGTTTTTTTAAACACAAAACAATTGTCGGAATGCCAAATGTTTTGATATTATTAGGATTTCCCATTTATTTATACTTGAGCTTTTTGCTCTACCTTTCATCATTCTTTTCCTATAAATAATAATGTTTGGGAAATTAAATGAAGGAGTTCAATACCAGCTTTTATGGAGTAGCAAATATATAAACTTTGCAAAGTAATACAACGGTGATCAAAATTGTATTATGATCATCTTGAAATAATATTATGAGGGGAAGCATGGAAAAGGATTGCTTGTTCAGACAACCGATCTGCCACCTGCTGTCAAAAGAATGCAACAACTGATCAATACCAAAATAAATGCATAATATCTTCCTCCTCATCGGCACAAAATCTACAGATATCATCCTCAGTTATTCTCCATAATTTAAGCATTTCTGTTGTCTGTAATATATTATATAAAATCTTTAGCTGGAAAGCCCATAAATAACAAGATGACAAATAAATGAACCTAAAATACTTTAATCAGGATGGTGAAGTGGTGTGTGAAAATGATGTTGATGAGAGGTTATATTATCAGAGGACATAAAAAAATGATACATACAGCATGAGTTGATTTTACAATTCGCCAACCATTTATAATTTCGTATGCACAGGTGACAGTCACCTAAATTATCCTGACATTTTTTTTATCATAGTTCTCCACAATAAATATACTGCAGACAATAGCTGCATATAGCAATAATTCACATACATCCCCATATTTAGAAATTATACAGTCATATGTAAGATAATCTCCCTCGATATCCAATATCCTTCACAAAACAAATATGATTATCTTAAAGTAGAGGCCAGCGAAACGTGTTTGTTATCTATACAAATAGCAACTGTTGTCTGGCCTCTACTGAATTTTTGGTGGACGAGACTGAAATTAAAACCGTAAAGACATTTAATTTATATTAAAAAAGAGGGGAGAGATTAGTAAAAAGGGTAAACTAATTTTATCATAGAAGGCTGGGAAAATTGGAAAAAAAAAAGCATAACGTTTTCCCATAAATTAACCACTTATAGACAGAAATAGCTTAGGTAAAAAACAATTAGGGTTATTAAACAATTGTTGGCCACCAGTTTCACATGTATGATACAAACAACTGTGCTTAATTTTTTCAGGTTTATCATTCCAAATGAATCTAAAGATTATTGGAGCAGCCTGATAATAAGGAGTTGCAGTAATCTAGTCTAGAAGTAACTAATGCATGGAATAATTTTTCTGCATCGTTTTGAGACAGGATGTGCCGGATTTTTGCAATGTTACGTAGATGAAAGAGGGAAATCCTTGAGGTTTGTTTTATGTGGGAGTTAAACGACATATCCTGATCAAAGATAACTCCCAGATTTCTTACGGTGTTGCTGGAGGCCAGGGCAATGCCATCTAGTGTAACTATATCATTAGAAAATTTGTTTTGGAGGCTTTCAGGGCCAAGTACAATAACTTCAGTTTTGTCTTAGTTTAACATCAGGAAATTGCAGGTCATCCAGGTTTTTATGTCCTTAAGGCATGCTTGAAGTTTAGTTAACTGGTTGGTTTCGTCTGGCTTGATCGATAGATATAATTGGGTATCATCTGCATAACAATGAAAGCATATGGAGTGTTTTTTAATAACATTGCCTAAAGGAAGCATATATATATATATATATATATATATAACTAAGTTGACTTGGTTGTGCTAGAGCAGCTTAAGTACACTACCAGTAACACAGAAACGCTGGCAACCGGAAATGAGACGATACGCTTACCGCAGTATGTCAGCAGATCCAAGCTGAGACGATTACAGAAAGAGAGGAAAGTTCATGACATTAGTTCAGAGTTGGGCTCATTGTTCATATATCCTCCTCCTGCTCTTTCCAGCTGGGACGACGTACATCTTTGGCAAAGGAGGAGGTCTCATCACATTCAAGTGGCCAGCCAACGAGAGACCGAGCACCAGGACAGACAAGCTGACCGTCGGCTTCAGCACCTCCCTGAAAGACGGCATCCTGGTCAGGATTGACAGTGCAACCGGTCTGGAGGACTATCTCATGCTGCACATAGTAAGTTCTCACACATACTCTGCTTGTCTCATTTAACTTTGGCAATGTCCAGTTGCAGTTTACATCCATGTCTGTCCAAAATGTCTTCACATTTTATCCTGTTAGACATTTGTGTGAACATGTCATGATTGGCAAATTAATTTTTGAGTTATGGCCAAAAACATGTTTTGTGAGGTCACAGTGACCTTGACCTTTGACCACCAAATTCTAGGTGTTACTGAGATATCACGTTAATGAGAATGGTCCGGACGGATGTACAACCCAATAACACAAAGCCTCCCACCACGGCTGTCGCTGGCAAGGAGACATAAGAATAAAAAATCTGAGCATGTATGTTTTGCCCCTATTTTGTACCCCATGATGTGTGTTCCGTATAGAAATGGTACATTCTCTAGAACAGTGTGGCGATAGATGAAAGTGTATTGATGAAAATGTATTTCCCTAAGAACATACTGGTCTATTTTTCACTGAACTGTATCAAACTTTCAGACATCATTCAACAGCTACTTACGTGGTACATATCATTACACATTATATCAAATATAAATAATAAGAAAAAAAAACATGAAAAGAAAGTTACAGTATTTACTACATAAAAACAAATAAAATCCTTCCTGCTTTTTGTTAATTTCATAGATTTTTTTGTGTTTGAATAATCAATATTTTTGCTAATAAACTTTCATGAATACACCTTACAGTTACATTCCAGTCCAGCTCAACAGCAGAGCAGCCATCTCACAATCATCTTTTAATGCCTTTACTGGCGTCTAACATGATAATGTTCTGTGAAGGAAAACCTTCAGATTTCCACACAGTGATTGTAGTTCAGTCATGGAATCACAACAAACCACGGCTTCTTCAACGAGGGCAAGTGAATACAAAAAGCGACAGTGAGGTGTGTTTGGCTGACAGGATGAAATGTAAGTTTGAGTGATATAAACTAATCATTGTGTTTTTTCATTTCAGCAACAAGGCAAAATTGGAGTGACGTTCAACATTGGCATAGCAGATATCAGTGTGGAGGAGAGCAGTACCCCAGTGAATGATGGGAAGTACCATGTTGTTCGCTTCACCAGGAATGGTGGCAATGCTACACTGCAGGTGGATAACTGGTCGATCAATGAACACTTCCCAACAGGTACAACAATAATTAATCAATCCAATGTAAAACTCATCATCATCTTTATTTTACACCTTTACTATACAAACTTATTGGCAATCATAATTGTTAAGAGATCTGACAATGAAAACCTAAAAATATAACAAGGCGATGGGATCACGTCATTATGAAACAGTTGAGAAGGTCACTTGGCAGCATCTGATTCCAATGGAAGAGCAACATTATCAAATTCTCTGTACAACTCCTGCTTTTGTTCTCACCTTGTGTGTAATTAGTGTTTTTTAAGCTTTTAATCAGCGCTTTAAAAGAAGCACACGCATGCTTTGAGTTAGCACATGATGGAGTATATCTGTCAGTACAGTAGTAGAGAGTAGTAAGATTGAGGGAGTAAAACAAAGTTTACAATATTATAACTCTAGTTCTATAAGCACAGGCGGAGCCCTCCAACTCTAGTTCTATAAGCACATGCGGAGCCCTCTACTGGATTGGATAATTCTCTCGTCCAATGATGAGGATGCATTCGCCCCACTGAAAATGTGCATAAGCATAGCCAGCCAATCAGGACAAGCCTACCCAAATACGTGCAGACACCAAAGTATATAAGGCAGCACACACAGCCGTCTGTCATCAAAAACAAAAAAAGCAAAAGCAAACAGCAAAAAAAATTAATAAATACTCAACTGGCCGGGCATGGGACATGCTGCCTCCCTACCGAGTGGGTTCTTCCTCCAACTCTTCTCTCCTCCCTCCATCAGTTATGGATAGAAAAGGGCAAACGCACTGGGCTATCAACCAACCTACTACTCTGTCATCCCACACCGTCTTCAGCGAGCGGCCCAGAAGCGACAGGGCCCCCTCTGTATGTGCTTATAGAACTAATATTACAATATTGTAGCCTTTGTTCTAACTCCCACAAGCTCCGCCCTCTATTGGACTCTCCGCCACATAACATCAACCCAACCACACTGATCCTGACCGGCTAAGGATTTGACACCACAGCCCACCTACTTCTTTATAACCTTGGACGCCACAGCGGAGAAGTAGGAGGCCCCAGCCAACCCAGGTAGTATGCTGCTGAACGGTGTAGAACCATGGCCAAACCCTGCAGAGGTCAAAAAGACTAGAACCTAGACACCTTGCACACCACATTCCCTGGATCATAAAGGAACACCGGAACATGTAGGTATATCGTGCCCAAAGGGGGCCAGGTGAAACACAACTGACACACACACCCCACCCTTTTCACCAGTCCTGTGTTGTTCCAGTGAGCACAGACCCTGAAAAGGAGCCCGACAACGGACAGGGTGTCGACCATGGCACCGCTGTACATATGTCCTCGACACTCGCTGCATGTGTTGTGCACTCACAAAGACATCCCGTCAGAGCTTTACCGACCACACCATCCCCGAAGCACACAAATAGCTGTTCAGTGCACCTCTTCCAGCTAAACACGTGCCATAAACTTCACATTCGGTTCATGCAGATTTAACGAGACATCATGGAACGCTAGGGAGGTGGAGAGGAGAGGGGAAATGTGCTCTTTGAGAAATGTAATTTGTTTTAATCAGAACATTCTGTACAGTTTCAACAACATTACCAGCATCTGTGTTATTAATAACAGCAACAGGAAGGAGGAAAAAAAAATTGCCATTCACCGCGCAACCTACATCGTCAGGGATGCTCTCCTATAGACCAGCATCTCTGCCCTGTCGTTCTGCAGGAGCCCTCTGTTGGAATGCCTTTTCCGAGGCAGCCTGGAAAGGGAGGCCGCAGGGGCCAGGCTCCATGTTGCCAAGGCTCCATCTTCCTCAACATCGCCTTGTACGCCTTGCCTCAGCTGTTTTCTGATGATGAGCAAGTGGCCGGTGGGGCTATAAGCAGTGATTTCTCCTTATCCAAACGTTAAAAGAGCTGACAGATGAAATAGAGAGTGACAGATAGAGGGAAAGAGTGACAGATGAAATAGATCCAAAAACCCTTTCGTGGCAATGGGGGTTCCCAGGAGATCTTATTGGTCATTCCGCGGAAGAGTCCCAGCAATACATGGCGAGAGCCCACAGTAGCTAGAGATATCACACGTCACCGCGACTGCAGAATCAGATCATTCATTTGGCTGATGTTACGGTCCAGAATGTCTGAGATGTCTGAGATAGCAGTGCGGGGGCATTACACTGGGAAGACGTAAGCGAGATGCCCAACACGCCCAAGTTGTTAGCAGCTGCACTCCACTTAAAATATCTTGTCGAAATATTCCAGCATCTCCCTGTCACGCAGCAGTAGAGGCTTCCTGGTCTTTGACCAGCTGGCTGACTGTGGAGGCAGATGGGCCGTGAGGCCCTAGTCGCAGCAAAGCGTTGCAGCTAAGCAGCGGTAGTGAAGCTGCGTAGTGATGCATCACACCAAGAAGTTATCCCACCACTGCTGAAGCCAATCTTGGGTAGCGCTATAAGGCCGGGTAACCTGGTGGCTGCTGAACACCGCTCTCTGCATGGTCTGCACCGAGGCACTCAGAGCAGGCGATGAGGCCGAGACATGACGAGGTTCTAGAGGCGTCCTTGGAGATGAGCAGTCGGTGGGCAAATTGCCGTTCGCTGAAGAGAACAGGATGACAAAGAACACTGTGTGTTGTCTTATATAATGTGGGGTCTGCACATTTTCGGGTCGGCACGTCCTGCAGGCTCATGATTGGAGGAGAGTATTACCCATAGAGTCCAGTAGAGGGCGTAGCCTGTGTGAGTTACAACATACAGCTACTGTTCCTTCTCCGGCCTTTACTTCTTTACTACTTTTTTTGTACTCTTCTTTTCTGAGCTATCCCACTCATATTTACAACTGTTTTAAGTGTTATTATTTAATCTGTGAACTCTGTGGACCTCTGTTGGTCTCCAATAGGAACTGCAAAGTTCGGTCTGTGGCACAGCTCTCCTTGAATTTGGTGGCAACTGGCATGAACAAATAACGGAGACAGTGTGAGCAATGAAGGAGGCTGAGGTTCTAGCTTTGCCTTAGAGGCCTGGAGTTGAGAAGCAAAATATAATATAACTCTCAGTCAAAACCAATTGATAATTGGTAAATCAATTACTCACCCCATGTGACCTTGAATTCTTTAAGAAAACTTTGTTTGAATTTTCTCTATGATTTGGATTCTCCGTTCGTTGTGGAGGCATGAGAGAAAAACAAAGTTTTCTTCAAGAATTCAACGTAACGGGGTGAGTTATTGATGTATAAATGATCATTTTGTGGGTGAAGCATTTCTATAACTACTCTAGAGGACCCAACCTTCCTTGTCAGCTTGCGATGGGATTGATGAATAGCTCAATTCATGATAGTCCTATTTCAGTGAGGCCTTGTTAATGGAACATTAAGGCATTGTGGGACAGCAATTGGGAAGTGGTGTTAAAGTTAAAGAAGAAAATGGAGAGAAGAAATGGAAGAAAATGGATTTGAAATGGGTCTGCAGCTAATTTGTTTTTGCAGAGTGAAAGGGAGGAAGAAGGAATGGAAGAGAATATAGAATGAGGATGTGAATTTACAGTAGATAGTAAAAAAAAACTGTAGGGAAGAGTGTGAGCAGCATTCCACTTGGGCATATAGATCCAAGGAAGTGAGGGGGATTTGACTGCAACACCTTAAATATACCCGAACAGGACAAACGCAATTACCACTATCGGATACAATCTTGAAGTCAAGACATTTTGTGGAGTTGCTGCTCAGTGCTGCGTGTGGATGTTTGGAGGTTGGAGGGAAAAGGATAAGCTGCTCACTGAGACTTTGCTATCTAATCCTTTGTCAAAGGTTTAATAAAGTCTTATTTCCATCATACGGACATAGCAAGAATCCCTCCCAGTGTCAGTGGGAAAGACACAGCGGACATTTGCCACCATTTGCCTCCACAACATCGCCCCCACCTATCTCTCTGACCTCCTTCAGGAGAACACCCCTTCCTGTTCCCTGCGCTCATCCTCATCTGGTATTCTGACCACCCCCACCTCACGCCTCAGCACCACGGGTGCTCTGGAAGTCCCTCCCTCCACCCATCCGACAGTCTGACACTATTACAACATTCAAAACCCACCTTCAAACAGGCCTCATCAGTCCAGCATACGTGTCTGCCTAAATGTCTCGTTGTGTTTGCTCTGCTGGTGTCTTTGTTATGTCTGGCTGTTTTTTATCTGTTTGAGTATTATTTTTTCGTTGTAAGGTGTCCTTGAGTGTCTTGAAAGGCGCCACTAAATAAAATGTATTCTTATTCTTATTATTATTTGCCTGTCCGCGACAGAAACCCTCAAGTGGACCCCATGCTCATGCCCATCACAGCAGATCCTCTAATTTAAGCTTCAAATACATGAACATGAAGTGTCCTAGAGCTACAACAGTTTCATTTTATTGTAGTAGTTGTAGTTGTAACACCTTGGAATCTGAGCGATGGGAGAAGAGCAGTGTCCAACACACACACACACACGCACACAGTTGCCAACAATACTATTTGCACCTGTGGCGGGATAGCCAATGTGACTATTTGCACCCGGGTGTACAGTATATGACTCACACACATAGAACTTCTATACACATATTCAAATTAGAATAGAATGAAATAAATAAAACAAGATGTAATGTGCAAAACCAGCGTAACAGAAAGTTCCATATCATGTATTTATGGTGGAGTGTGGAGGATGAGGTGGTGTTGAGGAGGAAGGAAGCGGCTCTGTAGTCTGCTGGTACGGCAGTGGATACTCCTGCATCGCTGCCAGGCGGCAACAGGATAAACAGGCTGTTGCTGGGGTTGATATTGTCTTTTAATATCTTTTGGGCTGTGCGCAGGCACCTCACCTCACCTCACCGATACCGCTGATGCTCGGTAGATGACCGATGATGTTCTGAGCGGTTTTAATCATGCACCCCCAGGGGTGGATCCTGTTGCTGTGCCCATGAGAACCACAGCGGACAGTGGGTGTTGGCTAACAGAGCCACCCCTGCACCCCCGACCCGGGAATGTCGGATGTCCTCTGAGGTCCACAACCACAGCCTCTTTACCATCCTCAACAGGGCAGCGGACCGAACTCTGCCTCTCCTTTTGATGTAGGCCACCGTGTTGCGGTTGTTGGTCCTCACCATTACGTGCCTCCCCAGTATCTGGTGCCTGATGTGTTGGGGGACCAAGAACACTGCCTGTAGCTTGAAGAGGTTGATGTGTCGGTCCTGCATCTGGGCCACACACCACCGACCACTCTTCCCAGGCAGGTCCCTCCCCATCCCATCAGGGACGCAACCGTGAACACTGTGACGTTGGAGGTCACTCGTCCCAGTGGTGTTCTCTGCAACAGATGTTGTGTATCGCAGGTCGTCCTGTACTGATCGGAGAATGGTAACCAAGCCCCACTTGTGCTTCCTTGCATCTAATCAAAGGTTGGCAAACCCCCTTCAGTAGGCAACACGTGTAGGATCTCCAGCGATACCGCTGGAAGGGCAGCTGCCCTAAACCCCAGCACATTCATGACGGTCGACGGCGTCACCGTTACACCCCACCGCAGCTGCAAACTGCCTGCAGCAGGGCCATCCATCTGTGGTCTGATGAGCACAACCCCCAGATACTCCATCTGTTAGTGTGGCAGAGGCTGCTCCTCTTTCAATTGACAGTGAACCCCAACTTGGAAGATCAACTGGTCTTTGTGGAACATAGCTCATCCTCTGGACTTGGCGTGATAAAAGAAGACCCTTATGCTCGGTCGCACAGCGAAACCGAGCGGAACCGCTGCGTCGACACATCTGCTGAAGGTGCTATGGGCAATGGGCATAACCGAATGGCAGTTTGTTGAACTTGTAGGCTATCTCCTGGAAAGCGAAATGCAATAATTTCCTGTGTTTCGTAGCTACCTCGACCTGTATACGTCGCTGTAGATGGTGGCGAATCAATTGTTGGGCTGCATCTGTCACGGTAACCACTTGAGATCCAAAATGAGTCTGTAATCTCTCGTCTTCTTAAGAACCAGGAAGTATACAGACCAAAACCCTTTCTGTCTGTTATGAGTGCGGATGACTGGCACAGCCTGTTTCTGTAACATGTCCCGGATCTCTGAGAGGTAATCCATCTCCATCTCGGAGGATAGATTCACCTCCTTAATTGTGTCGCCACTCCTCATTTAAACTCTTGGAGGACGAGCGACCAGCTGCGGGGCGGCAGCTAACAGGCTATGATACCCTGTCTCAGCCTTCACCGCCACCAGACCTTCAATAAACGGAAGGCTGGCCAATGGGAGACCGTTATGGAAAGGTCCGAGCCGGAGATGAGTTCCTTGAGTGCATCACCGTTTGGCTGGCTTGAAGCAGACGCAGCAAACATCATGTCACAGAACTACAGTTACAACATCGTAACCCTCGTTCAATCTCCCCATCTCCCGTGTGGTGATCGATGAAGAAGAAATAGACAAGTGCGTTCTCCCCCCCACTGAGGTGTATTTTCCCTCCCGAGATAATACAGCCAGACATCCCAACGTTAACCCGGTGAACGATTGGTACATAGTAACAACGGCCAAAACAGGGAGTAGGAAGTGATGAAGAGCCAAGCATGGTGATGAGGTCTGTGAACGTACCACCGGCTTGCCAGTAAAGTAGCAGCTAACACTGTGTATATTACTTTCTGATGAAGAGGTAATACAGCCAGGCAACCCACTTAACCTGGGGAGCGATTTGTGTGCGCCGGTTTGTAGTACTGTAACTCAATAACGGCAGCCACAATTGGAACTACTGGAAAAAGCCTAACCAGTGGTGAGGTCCGTGAATGCACACCAACAACTCGCCCATCCGAAGCTCTCAGGAGACAGGTCCTTCCGCGGAAGAGTCGTGAGTCCTCGCAACACATGGCGAGAGCCCACAGTAGCTAGAGAAATCACACGAACCACGACTGCAGAATCAGATTACCAATTTGGCCAAAGCGATGGTCCAGAATGTCAGCCTGAGACAGCGGGACTGGGTGATGGGCTGGGAAGACGTCAGCGAAACACCCAACACAAGTTATTAGCAGCTGCCGCTGCGCTCAACACGGGCCGCCGTAGAGATATGAAGAGGTTCGAGAAGCCGCGACTCCGTTCGCTGTTCGCTGAAGGCGAAGGCACGTCCTGATTGGCCGGAGATGCTTGTGCAAATTTTCAGTGGGGGAATGCATGCTCGTGATTGAAGGAAAGTTTTACCCATAGAGTCCAGTAGAGGGCGGATCCTGTGTGTTAGTACAAGTTTATTCAAAATGTAATCTATCTAAAATCATTTAAACATATTGTAAATGTTTGCTCCCGGTGATATGATGCTGATGATCAATAAATGTCTTTATAAATGTCTTCTTAAACTTTTAAAGGGAACAGTGACATTGAACGCTATCAAATGGCCAATAAGAAAATTCCTTTCAAATACGCCAGACCAGTAGAAGAGTGGCTACAAGACAAAGGTAATTTCAAACAAACGTGTTTCTATGCATATGTATGTTCACTATGCTGATGTGATGTGAAAAAAACCTTATCTACACTATAATGGAAGATTAAATTAATGCTCATTGTCTCTATTTAAATTAAATGTGATTGAATCTCAAAATCAATGAAACATTAGATTTGAGATTATTCTGTGATGCTCACTTCGACCCTGAAGATGCCACATTAACGCAGGTCATAAGATACATTCATACAAACTTTCTTTTGAAGTTGTCAGACCCAAATTATGTTAATTATTATTCATTATTAATTATAACTATTAAACTTAATGTCACTAGCATGAACATAAATGTAAACCCATGCATGAAACTTCAAATGGGCTAAAAACATTATAAATACATACCTACCTAAGGAACTAAATAACTGTATATAAATGAACCAATAAATAGTAAAATAATTCAATAAATAATAAAAATCAATGAGTTAAATCAATGAGTTGAGAAGAAAACTCAAAATGTTTTCATAAATATGCATGTAGCTGCTGGCATGGCTGTAGACTCTGAGGGTCCTATTTTAATTGTGCAAGTTCAACGACCAGCGGAAAACCGTGGGCATCTTAAAGCTTATACCTGCTATTTTGGTACATGTATGTCCAGCGGCGCAAAGTGCAAAAAGGCTGGGTGAGGTGATTAATTGAGTGGTGCAGGGATGACTTTTATTGTAGGCCAATCAGGAAATTAGCATAGCCATGGGTTCTCTCGACAAATAGCCAATGGGACTGGCTTTCGTATGTGTGTTGCTCCGGTGCAAATGATACTAACACGTTTTGTTGAGCAAGATAATCTTCAAAAGTGACCACTACTTTTATCAAAAGAGAACAAAGAACAATTTCAAGGTCAGGAAAATACCAAACTGTTGAAGTATTGCTTGCGCTGGTCTTTCCACCGTCACATAAAATAAGGCCCCTTAGTCGTTTTGTAAATGAATATGCTGCTAAAATGTTTATTAAAAGGTGCTTTCTCTGTTGAAA